>NC_091459.1:97275587-97576837 GCF_027789765.1 Dendropsophus ebraccatus
CTTCCCCTTAATGGAATATATTTTTGTAACATCCAGCACTGTGAATAGTGTTGACCTGAAAGCATACAGTATGTACCTTTCACATTAGTACTTGTTAAGAACCCTACAAGCAATAATCACTTTAAAGCCTTGTGTTATGTATGCCAGTTATCAGCAGCTAAAAGCTGGGTTTAGGTTCTTGTATTTCTCTGTGTGAACAACTCTGAAATGAAATAATGTTGCCTTTGGCTCTGCGGGTACATTTATCCTCATGTCGCATCTTATAATACTTGAGGTGAAAGCCGATGAGTGACAGCGTAAAAGACGGCATGGCCAAAGACAAATAAAGGTGAAGGTTGTTGCACGCTTAGCTGTATACATAAATCTTGACTACGACCTCGCTCATTCTTTGCTGCATTACGTTGAATTGTCTAATGAAAGGTCTATAAACATTAATGGAGAAAGGACATGCTGCTTCCTGTATTTGTTACTTAGTATACTATATGGAGGTATGTTCATTCCAAGTCTTTTCAAAAGGATAAGAACGACGTTTGACAAAGAAGACGTTTATGTTTGTTCGAATTTATGAACTGAGAAGGTTGGATGTTTTAACCCTGTAGGGACACAGACAATTTTTAATTTGTCATTTTTACCTCCCCTCCTTCTAGGAACCATAGCTCATAATTGTTCCATCAACATAGTTGTATTGGGACTCCCGATATGGCTTTTTTCCGGTGGTCACTAATGGGCCTCATGCTGACCATTTTACAGCACTGGGATCGAAGGGGCTCAGCTGGCATTATGACAGCCGGGCTCCCGCACTAACTGCCAAGAGTGGAGAAATTTCAGATCCTGACAGTTTAACCATTACCTGTAAGAGACATCGGCTAATATGTTATATGATTTGACTTTAGCATGTTACCCACGTGGAGCGATACCCATTGGCAGTCCAGCGACATGATTACCAGCTGCCTTTGGTTCTTCATGGCAGCCCAGGGCCCTTTTATATGCAATTATGCAGCTGTGCTGAAGGCATGGTTGTATAGATTGCCTGTCAGCATTAAGCTGACAGGCACAATACACTGCATTAACATAGCACAGTAGTGTAGGAGATCATTGGTAAAGGTGCACTAGTGGAACAAGTTACATAGTTACATAGTTACATACAGGGCCGTTTCTGTGGCATCTGCCGCCTGAGGCAAACCTCAGACGGCCGCCCCGCACTAGCAACCCCACCCCCCCCCCCAAGCCAGAGCTGCATTCCCACATGTAACGGAGTCTCCCCGGCCCGGACAGCATCTGATAAGATGCTGAGAGCGGGGGAGAACTCTATTGATATGGGCTGCGCTGTAATGACAGCACCACGCGCTGCTGATTCATTACAGCATCGCACATATCAGTACAATTCTGCCCCGCTCTCAGCATCTTATCAGATGCTGTCCGGGCAGGGGAGACTCCAGTTACAGGCATTCCTCAACATGGGAATGCAGCCCTAATAGGAATACCCCCCCGGCGCTCCCGCGCGCTCCGATCTGACCGCAGCCCCCGCCGACACTCACCACAGGCTGGAGGGGAAAGGAGATGCTGGTTGACGGCGCGGGAGCCCGGCGGGGTACAGTGGTGAGCGCTGGGGACAGGAAAGGCAAGTGGCTGCAAGGCTGCTGTCTGCCGCCCCCTGCAGGAGCGCAGAATCTGCCGCCTGAGGCGGAATACTCATTCCGCCTCATGGCAGAAGCGGGCCTGGTTACATAGTTACATAGTTACATAGTTAATACGGTTGAAAAAAGACACATGTCCATCAAGTTCAACCAAGGAGGGGATGGATACAGGGAAGGGGGAGGGGTGATATGTTCTATACATATGCATCTATATTATTTTGGTCTAAGAACTTGTCTAGCCCTGTTTTGAAGCCCTCTACTGTTTTTGCTGTGACCAGATCCTGTGGTAGACTGTTCCACAAGTGCAAAAGGAAAAGTGTTAAATAAAACAGAGTAAAATCTCACACCCCACTTCCCCCAAATAATATAATTACATATGAAGTGTTGCATAAAAATGCATGCATATTTGGTATATTCGCAATTACAGCATGGTGAATGTTGTAAAAAATTAATAACTGTGCCAGATTGCTGTATTTTGTCATCCTGCTTCTGAAAAAGCTGAAAAAATACTGATCGGAAAGCTAAATCTGATAAACAGATGATACTCTACATCAAACCTACTACAAATCTATTGTGCCAAAATGTTATTTTTATCACATGCTAAAAAGGGGAATACAATTGTATTTTTTTAATCTCCATCTAAAAGAATTAATATATAAAAGTTACAATAATTTACATGAATCCCAAAATTTCACCATTAAAAAGTCAAATTTGTCCCACAAAAAACAAGCCTTCATATGGCTGTGTCATGAAAAAAAAATGCTAGGGCTGTTGGAAGGGGAAAATGAAAAAAGCTAATAAAATGGCTTGGTTACTAAGGCTTAAAATAGACTACTAAGTGGTTAAGGACACCCTTTATTTTTCAATGTAAACCTTTTTTGTGGAGTTAGCTGCAGTTTTATTGGTCTTATTTCAGGGAACATATGAACTTATTGTTTGCTTTTTAATTAATGTTTTTGAATGTCAGGGGACCAAAAACAATAATCATGTATTGTGTATTTTGGATGTAATAGCAGTAGTATCATGGAAAGCCTGGAGGCTGATTAGGTGATAGAGCCCTCCCAGCCAGTCTAACCACCTTGCTACTGTAGTTCTTATTGTCCACCTCATGTGGGGGTTAACTGGCCATGATCTGAGTCACCTCAGAATTCTGCTGCTCGTTGTTAGCTGTTATTCATAGCTGGCTTTACATATACAGTAGTGTGAGCTCAGATTTCTCTATATTTCTTCAGTGCATATCCATTTTACATGTACAGTAGATGCCACAAAGCGGTTAATAATGGTTATTATAATCAAATTATAATAGGTTCATATGTGTACTCTTTTTTTAAATGTCAGTTGAATTAAATAAACGTGTCTCCCTTACCACACATCTGTGGCTTTTATTAGCTTTTTTTACTTTCCCCTTCCAACAGCCCTAGCATTTTTTATTTTTTTCTTGACACAGCCATATTAGGGCTTGTTTTTTGTGGGACAAGTGTGGGATATTTCTGGCAAACAGTCCAGCTTTGCCCTCATGCCCCAAATAAGAGGAAAAATGAACAATTGTTGTGCACCATGAAGTAACAGCAGTAAAAGCACTGAAATCACCTCATGATGACCACTCTGACAGGTTAATTTAACTCAATTCTGCCTAGATTAAGACAATTAAAACAGATCCTTTATTGATTTCTTTAAAACAATTGCTTAGTCCAATATGCCCCTCATGGGCATTTGACAGGACAGGTTCTGTAAGGTTAGCCTGGTAGTAGTTTGAAAACCTGGTTCTTGCATTGCTTTTAGCTGCCTCAAGTATTTTCATTAACTAGTACTTTTCCTGTGGGCAATTTTTTTTGGACCCTTCGGATTTCTACAGAACAACTACATCTGATCATCTTCATCGGGGTAAAAGTATAAACTGCCCTGCTTCTGGCACAGTCAATGTTTCTACTGGCAGAGTAATGGCATGGGGGCAAGGCAGCTTGTTCTTTTAAAACGACAGGTACACTTTAAATCTCTTACTGGAAGAAGTCTGTCTAAGCATACATTTCATCATTGCAGCTGAAGGAGTAATGTACAGTAGCTGTGCAAGGAGGCCCTTGAAATGAGTTGCTGTCATGTAATTCCTGGATACACAGAAACCAACAAAGCAATAGCCATTCTTAGATTACTTCTATATCTGCACTAAATCCCTGGTATATTTTGGAATACTAACAGAAAGCTTAAATAGATCATACATAGTACAGTATGTGGTCTGGCATGGTATGTGTCATAATACGTTTTAGCTGGTATTCTGACCTATACAAGTGACATATTGTCTGTAACAAACATGAATATACTCTGACATAGTTGCTTTTACATTCTGGAAATTAATATCCATTCTAAGCGGATGTGTGTATGGCCTAATAGCACATATGCAACAGACAACCTTTTATTTATCTTCTTGTGGCAACCTGGATATAAGTGTTTTTTTAGCAGATTTTTCTTTTCTAAATGTTGACAAATGTGGCCTTAACTGCTTAATGTCAGATCATGGGTAAACCCATCATGTTGCCTTTAAGAGGGTACAAAGAGGCCTCACAACGTGAGCACTCTTTTCACCATGCCTCTCCCGACTGCTGTCAGCAGCCGGGGACTGCAATCTGTAGCCAGCACGAACAGATTTTTATGCTTTTACAGCTGCTTTTTAATGGCTTGTTAAAGCCATCTCAAAGTGGTGGGATCGCATTGCAGCCATCATGTCACAGCAAGCCAATCCCTCATACTTACTGCCTGGGTCCTCTTCTGGTTCCTGGCAGTGACCCTGACTTGATTGTTTTGGGCTGTCTGCAGCAGTCTGAAACAAGCACTGATAACATTGATCAATGCAGTACATATATACTGTATTAATCCCTATGAGCAACCATGAGTCCTTGAGGGAGAATACAAGTTTGTGTAAAGAAAAAAACTTTTCTGTATATAAAAGATCACAATCCCTAATAGTTTAAATTGGCTCGCTTTTCCTATTTCTTGCAGAATCACCGGAAACAATTAAATCATATTCCTGATCAAAGTGCAAAATTGCTGATTTTTTTCTCACATCCACAAAAAAATTGAATAAAAAATTATCAGCAAATTGCAAGCAACCATAATACAATAAAAAGTACAGATCACGGCACAAAAATTGACACCTCAAATAGCCCATAGACCAAAACATAAAAGTGATATAAGAATCAAAATTGAGCAATTTTAAACACATTTATTATTTTAAAAAAATTATATAGCTTTTAATTTTTTAAAAGCAGTAAAATAAAATTAAAGTTATATAAATTGCCTATCGTAATAGCACTGACTTGAGGACCATAGATAATGTGTCAGTTTTACAACAGGGTAAATGGTATAAAGACTAACCAGAATCCCCACCCACCAACAAAAATAAATTTTTGCAGCAGATTTTAGGGAAAAATTGCAAAGTAGTGTCACAAAAAATAGGGGCCCATATGGGTCTGTAGCTAAAAAAAATGCAAGCGGTATGGCCTTTTAAATACGAGGAACAAAAGATAAAAGTGCAAAAACAAATATTTGGCTAGTCCTTAAGGGGTTAAAGATGTTGTCTTGGCTTAGAAAACCGTGGCCACTTTATACCTGAAACAGCACTTCTCCTGTCCTTAGTGTGGGTTTGCTGCTCAGTTTTATTAAAGTAAATGAAGCTTAAGTGTAATACCACACACAACCCGAGGACAGGGGTGGTGCTGTTTTTTTTTTTTTGCCAGAAAGTAGCTGCTCTTTTTCTAATCCTGGATAAGCCCTTTAAGTTTCTTACTTTGTTCCTAGACCCTGCTGTAAATAATTAAGTCTGCCCAAGATGTCCTTGAATTTAGGAAAAGATCTAACAGCCTTACAATAAAGGTAGAAATTTTTTACGATTAGGACATTTTTTTTATTGTCAGGTCCGAATTTCTCGTTAAATTCAGCTTCATCATAGAATCTCTTCGATAACAATTGTGAAATGACATTTTCAAGTGACACAAAGACAATGCTCATTTAAAGCTTTTTCACTTGCCTGTATTAGCACATGAGGTTGTAACCTGTAAAAGATCTGTGACACTAAGACACATGGCTGGCTTGGGAATAAACCTCAAGGAGTAAAAAATGCTCCGGTAAAAAACATCTATAAAAACAACTGTTCTCCAGAGTATTTGAGCTCTTGTGGATCATTCCTCATGTAAAGTGTTCCATTTACTCTTCTTTTCATCCATTACATTGCGTCTGTGAATTTAGTGTTTGTTTAGGACACACAAAGTCATGGTTCAGAACGTTTTTTTTTTTTCCGTCCTTCGCAGGTGTTATCTTGCTTGCGTATACACATATTTTATTCCAATATCAGTATATTCAAGCAGCAATTAAACAGCATTTCCACTGATCAAGGAAAAACACCCTGGATAGAAATAAAATAAAGAAGAAAGTCAAATTGCTTTAGGCAGTTCTAAAAATTCCCCTATTTTAGCTGCTTTTTTCAGATTCTAATGCACTAGGCTGGACATAAAATCAATGAATACAGGAACACTGTACTATATCATCCCCTGACAGGTGTCATAACCACATGATTATTATAGCCTATTACTGAGCAATGGAACTGGTTTAAAACAGTATTTAGAACAGCGTGAGAGTGCAGTATATCTGTGTAGACAAGTTGGTTACTCACAACTAGAGTTGAGGGAAGCAGCCACAATTTGCTGTCAGGAATGTGCAGTGAGCCTGGTGTGAACTGGGCCTGTTTTTACTTTTTGGCTGACACACCCACTTGCCTTTCAGCCTCCTGGCAGTGCAGAAGTTACACTGTTCACTGCTAGCCTTGATTGCTGCAGCTGAGCAGTGTTTTTTAAATTGACACATGCCTCTGCCTGTCTGGAACCTTGAGGATGAGAGTGCCAGTCCAATGGGTATCCGGACAGGGCTCTTGATCATCATAAATAAAAGCAGAGCCAGTTACTTGCCTACTGGCAATAAGGTTCATACCTTGATCCCAGCTCCCCCGTCTACTCCTGCGTTCCCCATTTCTAATTCCTCTGTTGCTTGGCTTGTTACCTGACCTCCTGCTTGATCTTTTGACTATCCGTTTGCTTTCTGATTTTGTACTGCATAGTCCGCTTTGTTTTGACCTGGCTTGTCGACTCTCACATATTGTGTTTGTCTGTCTTGTTCAGTGTTACACTTTTTTAGTGTAGGGCACGTCTTCGTGGTTGTCCGTGGCCGCCTAGGGGCGACTGAGGAAAGTAGGTAGGGACAGTGGGTGGGTTCAGCTCCAAACTGTCTATTCTTGTCTTATACCTCCCGTCCTGACATCTGCTTCACAAATTTTGGATCAAATTTGTTAATATTCGCAAATCAAATCTTGAGGAATTTCAATAAAACAGCCAAACTATAGTAGCTACAGTACTGGGACTATTACAGAAGGACAAATTTGTTAACGCATGTTCCTGTAAAAGTGTAAAAAATTGGAAAATCACAATTAAAAAAAAAAAAGAACGTCAATCAGCTAGTCTATCATCCAATCTAATGAAACCCAACTTGTATAACACAATAGGAGGGAAGTGCGAGCACTGATTATGTAGAGCGCACACTCTGTTTAGGAATGAAACCAAATGTAAGGCACATGCTCTATTCACTGATCCCAGTAAATTGGTACAGAAAGTTACAGTGCCCAGTGAGTGAATAATATGGACGGTGTCTTCACTGGTCCCAGTGAATTCCTATAGGCACCCAGTTACTTGGTAAACTGGACACTTGATTTGCAGCTACAACAAAAAATCACCCACAATCAGCCACACTCCTATCCTATCCTTTCCTCTCTGTCCCTAAATCACTCTGTTAGTCTCTCCCTGCTCGGCTCTAACTGCCTGCTGTGATCCTGCTCTGTCCTCCACATGCAGCCAACTGGCCACCTCCGTTACAGAACTGCCTTATATAGAGGGGGAGGGGGAGGTGCTAACATCACAGAGGGGCCTGCATCTGATTGGACGGGTGCCAGGGATTATGGTTAATCCCTTTCTCCTGCCCAGTGATGCTCCAGACCGCATGTGTGGCCGCCATTTTTGTTTTTGTTTCTTTGCAAATTTCCTTAACAAAAAGTTGGGAATTCGTTTTGTTACTTACACCCATGGTAAAGCTGTGTTCACATCTGCCTTTGCTCTATTAGTTCTTTCTCTGAACCTTCTTGTTCTTGCTGATCGAAGCAGTATTCTGAATTGCTTCATTAAACCTGCCTTGTTATCACTACAACATGGACATTCACATTAAATGACTTAGTATATACAATATTATTTATCAGGCACATGGGGAAATAGAGGCTGTGATCCAGGAACCTACATACAGATACAGTAGGCTGATGGCTGTCTCCTCCGAAGCACCGGATCATTTGACTGATGCCTGAACTTTCAGCATTGTGTCTGGCAGATCTGATGATCACGGTATTCTTAGCTGTGTTTTGACCTGTAAGCTGTCATTGCGTAAGTAAGGTCTGTCAGACAAAGAGACTTGTGCTAACGTGTACACACAGTGGGACTGGCATTTATTGGGTAGAGGAGCTACGGAGGCTGACCTCGACTTGAAACTGGTAAAAATTCAGATGGGAGAGAAGATTTATAATTTATTGTGCTCTATTTTATGTGAGGTTTGAAATATTAAACTCATATTGTACCTTTTGTTCCCTTTAAACTGGAAACTGAGGAGCATTCCAGATAAATAATACATAAGATGGCTGTGCAGATTGACACTGCTGAGAGATGGATACATGACGGGGATTTTTAAAAAATATTTTACATAACTATTTATATCCTTTCCCTCTTTTGATTTAATGACGACAATTAACAAAGTGAATATTTTGCTTTAGGTTAGTGTCATATATGGGCGATGGCCTCTAATGATGAATCATACAAACAGAGATACGTGCCAGAATCTATGTGGTTCGGCAAATGGTTTTCTTCGTTCTACAATTCCAGCAGCAATGAAGAGATAGAGGACCATAAATCACTATGTGCATCCCTGTGCAGACAGCTTTAGGTGTGAAATCATTAAACATGCAATGACTAAACAATGGAGGACTAAAACCTCCATGTGTCTTAATATCGATTACTCTTTGAGATATTAAATTTACTTTTTTAGGATTCTGTTTGCTTTACTTTTCAAAGGGAAAAATAGAGAGAGATGCAGACAGTAGAGTCAGTCAGCAGAATAAATTATACTGGGTTAACTGGATCCAAACTATATTCCTTTACATAAAGCGTACCTGTAGTTTCAAAAGATTTTTTAAAAACCTGCATATTTTACATTACATTAACCCTTCAGAGTGGTGACAAGGTGATTTTTAGGCTCTCATTGCTGTTCTTGAGCCCTTGAGAGTGCCCTTCATAGTGCAATGCTTTGTTTTTTTCTCTTAACCCCTTCAAGACCGGGCTAATTTTTATTTCTGCACTTTTGTTTTTTCCTTCTCGTGTTTAAAAGGCCATAGCTCTTGCATTTTTTCACCTACAGACCACGATGCGCCCTTGACCTAAAAATTGTTAGGTAAAAAAAGCTATGTTTCTTATTTTGGTAAGGTTTTTGTTTACACCATTCAACCTATGGTAAAACTGACATGTTATCTATGTTCCCCACATCAGCACAATTATAACAATAGGCAACTTATATAACTTTTATTTTATTTGACTGCTTTTAAAAAAGTGCTCTATTACCATCCTCATAACGCTTTTATTTTTGGTCTAGGGGGCTATGTGAGGTGTCATTTTTTGTGCCATGATCTGTACTTTCTATCTGTAGCTTGTTTGCTTATATGCATCATTTTATCACTTTTTATTACATTTTTTCTAGATTTGATGTTACCAAAAATTGGCAATTGTTCACTGTGGTGGGTTTTTACGCTTATGTCATTTACCGTGGGAGATAAGAATGTGATAATTTAATAGTTCAGGAGATTCCACATGTTGCAATACCAAATAGGTTTATTTATCTATTTATTTATTTATTTTTATTTATAAAATGGGAAGGGGGGTTTAAACTTTTATTATGGGATGGGGATTTTTTTATTGATGAAATAACTGCCACTCTGCCACTAGACACCAGGGGCTTTTCCATAGTCATTTAAATACTGCTGTCAGTTTTGACAGCGGCATTTAAATGTTGATTAGCCAGTTGCCAGGATTGGCCGCACCGGCTGCTGATAGCAGCAGGGAATCATGCGGTTCCGAGCAGGGTCACGGTGTGACCCCTCTCTCATCTCTCCCACTTACCACACAACTTACCAGTACATGATGGGACGGAAAGGGGTTAATTTCAGGGGGTTAATTTTGGGTAGTTTGCCAGTAAGACACTTATACTTCAGACATGTTACAGAGTAAAAGAAAATGAATAAATACTAGATAAAAATATCGAAAAAGATCGAAACATATTGTTTTGTATCCCCCGAAACACTGAGATTGAGTGAAGCGCACCTAGGTTCTTGCTGCGCCGCACTTTAAAGATGACTTAATTTTAAAAAAAGAACAACTATCAATTTTATTATA
This sequence comes from Dendropsophus ebraccatus, assembly GCF_027789765.1. Taxonomy (NCBI): domain Eukaryota; kingdom Metazoa; phylum Chordata; class Amphibia; order Anura; family Hylidae; genus Dendropsophus; species Dendropsophus ebraccatus. Next base: position 97,285,744 of record NC_091459.1, read on the forward strand.
GACCTGCGACACATATCCAAACCACTAGTTACAGTATTTAAAGATTTAGCATTGCTCAGATTATAAAACCCCATGAACAGACGATAATGACCTTTATTCTAAAGAGTTCCCCAGATAACAGAAGGAATTGTATTCCGCTTAAGAAAAGGATATTGGTTTCTCAAGAAGCCTTCCAGTCCTGTTGCTAGTATCCTGAATTAGTGACACATTGATTCATTGACATTTCTATTGTGTTTAGTGTCATTTGTAAGAAGCTGTTTCATCTTGTGACCGGTTATTTGGTTTAGACTTGGCTGTGTAATTTTGTTCCATCAATACTTGAGGTGCAGTTTGTGGCATAATGTGGTATACAATTTCTAGACCGGTCTCTCTGGAATACTGGTGAAAATATATCTATGGAAATTCCATTTGTTGATCTTGTGGGTGTAGTACATCCAGGGTTAGTTTACAGAATAGTAGGAGTCATCCCTTAGAGTAATTGCCGGGGGATGTCATTTCGTCTGTGGGTCCTCATGTACTCTGGTAGCGTATTATATTATGTGTTGCAAACAAGTTTTCAAAAGTAGTATTTTAGCTCTGTGCACTTCTTAGAGATATTTTTAACTTTTTGAGTGTATTCTGCAAACATATAATTTGGTGACATGTAATAACCGCATGGCCTTCTTCTCTGCATTGCTTCACAGCTATGTTTTATTTGGTGTCTAGTTTCTATAAAAAGATTTAATTACATCCACGCAGGCCGTTATTCACTTCCAGTAATAACATCTCCACTTTTTATTGTGTGCTTTAAATACTTTTTCTGCCTTTTATTCCTCACACTAAGGTAGTTTTCTATTGCTTTGATATTGTGCATGGTTGGCAGTTGTCTGACTCCTTTAGATGGACCGCTACAAATGCCATCTGCTTGGAAGTCATCACTTCTTTTGGAACGTGACATATTGTCTTTTTTTTAATGGTACAACTCACATTTAATTTATCTTTGCATCTGCTCCATGTTTCTTATGGTCCAAATGCAATCGGTTTTAGAACAGAGATTTTTTTCTGAGTCAATTCTGCTGACTGCTGTTAACTGTTTTTAGTAGGGTTGGGACTGTGGGTAAGCCAGCTATGGCTTCTTGTGACCAGCTGGACTCTGGGGCAAATAAATACAAACTGTTGCATGTGCCTACCCATCAGAGGTCAGCTTGGGCAAAATAGACAGTTGTTGTCACAGTTTGCATTTATTTCTCTCACTGTATCCAAGCTGCTGGTAATGTGGGAGATAATGGGGTAGCGTCTTAAAAATAGGGGGCAAGTACCCGAAGTTATCTACTGGTAATTTCCTTATAGGAAGTAGGTTATTAAAGGGATGGGTGGTAATATATATGAAAGAAGTGAGGATGGAGGATTGTTTAGCCAAACTCTTCTCTGCGGAATGCTTAGGGAAGGGGGAGTGAAAAAATAACCTACACTTTCCTCTCTGGCTCCTGCACTGCCACCTGTAGTCCACTGCTCCTGTCCCTTAAGTGCAGCTGCTTCCAAGTTCTGAGACATGGTATAGCAGGCCGCACACAGAGGTACTGGACAGAAAACGCCTTGAAGGCTTTGTTCACACTATATATTTGAGGTTAAAAATTTACAGATTTTGTTGGTTTTTTTTTTTAGCCCTTTTATGGCTTTTTGGTAAATTAAATGCACATTAGGACTTTGCTTGCAATTGTTAAACCCCTTTGTGACTGTCTACAGGTTTTTACAACAGTCAATAAGGAGCTTTATGCTAGGCCAGCTTTTTACCAGATCACCGTAGCAGCTTGGCGCAGGTCTCCAATGCAGAGATTGCGGGTTAGCTGGGCTCCAGCACTAGCTACTAAGAGAGAACCTCCGATCTGGGTATTTCATGACTGTGATATGTAACGGATCTTCACAGATCTAACATCTTATTGGCAGCCTGGAAACACAATTTCTGGGTGCCGATGGACTTCCATGGCTGCCTGGTGTCTACAATGTAAGTGGCCAAAGGCACAGCTGTATTTATTGCCATGTGTATTCGCTGGTCTTGATAAGTCCCTCCATTGTATTTTGGTCAGTATTTTTTATACAAAACCACAGGGAAAAACCATAATAGAAAGATTTGCCCCATTTTTTGTGACTTGGATCTACTTCTGGTTTTGGCTGAAATACCGGCCAATATCCTCTGTGTGCACCCAGCCTAAGCCTTACCATTATCAGTCTCTAGAACATCCATTGTACTTGTGTCCCTCTTATATAATTAGTAAACTTGCCTTTTAAATGGTTTTAAAATCGTTATGTTATGAGAAGTATAGGATCGGCTTTGCATAGTAACAGCTGGATATTGTAAGACTGTGATAACTGTTCTTGTTTCATCTTAGACATTTCCTTGTAGGAGAAAACTATCCATAGCATTTTCATTGAAATTAAAATCATTTCTTCCCAAGATCAAAGTCCCATACCCATGTGTCTTTTTATAATATCACGCTGCCCGCAGGAAACTTCAGGACTTGTCTGGAACTTTTTGTTAGAAGTTTTTCTACAAATGTCACATAATACATTCGCAGGCTGTCTGACAACATCACAAGTACCCACTCAGCTGATAGATTATTTTCTTATACAAGCGTGGACCGACCAATTTAAAATAGCTGCCATCAGTGTAGCGTTAACGTGATTGATGTGCTAGGTATAGTTTGTCTGAGTGTATTAACATAGCATATTTCCATTTTTCACTTCATCTTCTAACATTTTTATCATCTCAAGCAAGCACTGGTGGAACTTTCCAAGCTTAATTTACAGTTTTCCAGCTCTCTTATGGGAATTGTGTATTTTTCGTGTCAAATGTACCAGTCCTTACTTTGATGTATTTGTGATTTATCTTCCCTTTATTATCGGTGTAAAACTTGGAAACTGGCTTCTAATTCAGCGTCAATGAATAACAGCAGTTATAGTTATGACAGTCGAAGTGTCACTGCTTCCCACCCATTAACCCCTTGGTGGCACTAATTTTGGTAGGCCCTTTTTTGTTTTTCCACTCGTATCAAGAAATATAACTTTTTGATTTTTCTTTCACTATAGCTGTAGGAGGGCTTGTTTTTTGTGGCACAAGTTGTATGTGTAATTGCACCATGTGATGTATCATGTAATTTCTTGAGAAATTTTAAAAAGGTTATCCAGCGTTTCAAAAACATGGCCAATTTCTTCCAGAGACAGCACCACTCTTGTGTCCAGTTCATGAGCGGTTTGCAATTGAGCTTCATTTACTTCAAGGGAACTGAGTTACAAAACCGTGCCCAAACTGAAGACAAGAGTGGTGCATCCTCTAGAAGAGGGTGGCCATGTTTTTGTAGCACTGGATAACCCCTTTAACAGAAAACTATCAGCAAGTTAGAGGCATCTATGTGCTTTGGGAAGCTTTGGCATAACATTCAATATCACTATTCACACTATGCAGGTGCACACTGCCATGGATGAATTATAGACAAAAACAAAAACAAAAGTGCAACAGCACACTGCTAATTCCAAGACATATGGTTACTAGAAATATTTAGAACTGCAAAACTGCTATAGAATAAAATAGAAAAAATAAAGTTCTTGGCTTACCATTTCATCAGATAGTATGTACCATCCCACTAAGTTGAGGCAACCTCAGAGGGGTGGAACTACACTGTACACTGGCCTCTCCTGGGCTAATATTAAAGGGAACTTGTAACCATGAAAATTCTACCTAAGCTATCAACATAATGTTATAGAGCGGGAAGAATGGAGCAGATTGATATATATCTTAATGGGAAAATGATATTATATAACCTTGAAAGCAAATGTACCATTAGCTACATTCGCTTTAAGTGTAGCTTATCAATAGAGCGGCGACGGAGCGTTTTTTTGTAACCACGGCCCGTCCCTGCACACAGCGTCGGCCTATTACCGGCCCTGACCTGGGGATGAACCAATTCTTTTAATTGAGCTGTGTCACAGAGGAGCAGGGTTTTCCTCCCACTGTAGGGTGGGCCAGCCGCCTCCAGTGCTTCCCCCCTGGTGGTGCACAGTAAAAGACCAGTGCCGTGCGCGGAACCGGGCCACGGTTCAAAAAAAGGACGAGGCACCGGCTTCCCCACACTGGCTATTGATATGCTACACTTAAAGCGAATGTACCTGATGGTAATTTCGATTTAAATTAATGATCAAAATTTCTGATGTTTCCATGATCAGGGATTTTAAACAATAAGTTACCAGTTATACAGAATATTTTCCCACAAAGTAATATATCAATATGCTCTGTTCTTCCTGCTGTATAACATGGTGTTGATAGCTTGGGTAGCATTTTCATGGTGAAAGGTGCCCTTTAAGCCTACACACTGGTCATGCAGTATCCAGCTAATCTCTGCCTAAATCACCCATGGTACAGTAGAGTCATAGGTTACAATTCTGTATTGTTCTAATAAGTTAGATATACGCACATGTATTTCAATGTGATTTTCCAAATGATGGTGCCAAATTTTGAAATCCTCGAATATGTTTATTGCCAGAATTTGCACTATGCCTTGAGTTTTCCCTTCGCCATACCACTGAGAAAACAAAGTGCTTTAGATTTGACTCACAGCCGTAGGTGTTACATTTAATTAAGATTCATTTTATGCTCCGATGCCTCCTGCTTTTACTTTTTTTCTTGGTCTCCGCACATGCTAATCTTCATCCACCGACATCAGCCATCAAACAGTAGGAGTATTGTTATATTTTACAGAATAGGAAAATGAGGCATGATGCGGCAGACGGAGGAATAATATGGGGGTGGGAAAGATGAATCAACAGTCTCAGCCTGAATTTACATTTCTAATGACTTCATGGTGTCACCTTTGATTTCACTTTACTTTTTGTCAGAATCCAAAAGTTTGAGAATGAGCAACTTTTCATAGCAGACGAAATGCAAAAAGTTCTTAGTGATCTCAGTAATCTCTGTTTTCTCCGGGGAATAGAGAAAGAGACGCAGGAACAGCTTTCTCAACAGATGCCAGGTTCAGCTTTGCTTTGCTATTCCCATAAGAGTTGAATCATAGACCAAACTCTGCATTATGGCATCAATGTGTTTACGGTATTGAACCCTCCTGGCATTAGCTCGTTCTGAAGGGCGACACAGTCTAGACAGCATTGATATTTAACTGATCATTGTATCTACCTGCAGACTAACACAGCCTGTATGGAGTATGGTAGTCATGTATATGTCATGCAGTTTTTGGTTCTTTCTGGTGGCAATGTTTTTACATTTTTTTTCCTTATTAGACGCATCATGAGATATTGGAGAAAGTGCTTTTATAGATACAGGGTATGCTCAACCACTTCTTCAAGGATGCATAATGCTACCTACAAAATAATATACATGCAGCATATAACTGCTTATGACTACAATAAAATATCCTGGGGAAAAAAAAATCTTCTCTTAGGCTAGGTTCACACTGCGTATTTGCAATCCGTTTTTTTTCATCCGTTTTTTGCAAAAAAACAGATGAAAAAAAATGATGCATTTGTGTGCATTTGTTTTTATCCGTTTTTCCATTGACTTCCATTGTAAAAAAAAAAACGGATCAAAACGGATCCGTTTTTTGCACGGACACAAAAACGTAGCTGACACTATTTTTGTGTCCGTTAAAAAAACAGATCCGTTTTGATCCATTTTTTTTTTTTTCAATGGAAGTCAATGGAAAAACGGATCATAACGGATGCACGCAAATGCATCCGTTTTTTTCATCAATTTTTCATCAGTTTTTTGCAAAAAAAAACTGATGAAAAAAAAAGGATTGCAAAAACACAGTGTGAACCTAGCCTTACAGTACTAGGCTATGTTCCCACATTGTAAGACACCGGCCATTCCGTGATTCCGTGACCCGGCTGGTGTCTGAGAAGATGATCCCGGCCGGTACTGCAGTACCGGCCAAATGATCTTTACTGCCGCTGAATTCGGATGCGGGCACATCCGTGCGCGCCCGCATCTTAATTCCCCACTGCACACAATGGAGGGTACGGCCGGAAGCACACACTCCATTGTGTGAACTAACAGGTTTTCTGTGGCCGCTATTCATTGAATAGCGGCTGCAGAAAACTGACATGTCAGTTTCTTGTGGCGCCGCAAGGGATCCCGGCCGGAGTGTATACTATGTGTATACACTCCGGCTGGGATTCCTTAGAAGGTACCACTACGTAAGTCCCGTAGTAATCACGGACGTTGTTACAACGGCTGTGATTATTAAGAAACTTACGCAGTAGGAACATGGCCTTACTCTGTTTAGTCTGTTTTGTATGTTTATTGGTGAAAATAATTTGTGTTCCAAAACAGAGTGAGGATTACATTATTGACAAGGAACTTTTAAAGGGGTACTCCAGCACCTAAAACCTTTTTTTACTATGCTGCCCCCGCTATCCTTCTTTGGAGTCTGTGGTGTCCTTCACTGACTGCAGCCATTGCCAGTCATCTCGGCAGTGACAGCATTCTAAGCAAATCACTGGCTGCCAGGCTGTCCCTTCTCAGTCAGTGATTGGCTGAGCATGCTGTCACTGCCGAGACAAGTTCATGGTGGTGACAGTGGTCAGCAGGAGACACGGAGATCCTGCAGCAGAACACTGAAGGAGCATGGAGAGGTAAGAATATTGTGTTTATTATTAGAGATGAGCGAACCTTGAGCATGCTCGAGTTCCTCCGAACCCGAGCATTCGGGATTTGATTAGCAGGGGCTGCTGAAGTTGGATAAATCTAAAAAAACATGGATACAGCCAATGACTATATCCATGTTTTTCACATAGCCTTAGGGCTTTATCCAAATTCAGCAGCCACCGCTAATCAAATGCCGAATGATCGGATTCAGATGAACCAGGTAGGGACCAGGACCAGGAGCTCCACCTGAACCCCAATTCCCACTCCAGAGGCACAGTACTGCCTCTTACAGCCACATCATGCCACAATTGAATCTTTTTTTTTGTACAGCAATATACCCTTTTAATGTCAGCCAGGCACTTAAACTGAACTGTAGAGGTACCCCCAGCACGGAAAGTGACAGACAACTTCCTCCTTAAAGGGGTACACCACAGAATTGATTTATTTATTTTAAAACAACTGGTGTCAGAAAGTTATACTGATTTGTAACTGACGTCTATAAAAAAAGAAAAATCAAGCCTTCCAGTACTTATCAGCTGCTGTATGCCCTACAGGAAGTGGTGTACTTTCTGACACCAGTTGATTTAACTACTTTTTTGTTCTCCAGAGTACCCCTGGAGGACCTGTAACATTCTGTAATAATCCAACAGGCAGCAACCACTATACTGATTCACCTGCTGTATTTTACATTAATTACAGAAACCAAGTTATTGTTGCCATTGGAGCCTGATATGCTTTTGAGTGTCAACTGGGCACTTACTGCCCCTTAGGTCACACCCCCCCATGGAGAAGTCAGTAATAAGCCAATAGACTGTGAACGGGATGGTCACCAGTACTAAAAGTTAAAGAGTTTGAGGTCCACTGCTTGGTTACATAGACCTTGTTGCATTAGAGCCCTGTCACTTCAACATACCTAACTCCTCTAGTACCAAACGATGGCTGCCTTGCTATGTACAGTGCACGTGTTCTTCTATTATAAGAAAATCTCATCATATTTTTGTGCCATTAGGCAGAATGACGTACTATAGCAGACTATATGCTGCCTATGTGCCGTATGCTGCCTATGTGCCGTATGCAGTCTATGTGCCGTATGCTGTCTTCATATTATCATTATTCTACAAATGACAGAAGTGAAAATCACGCCATTAACCATTTCCTTTGCAGTTACTAGAGCATGTACTACGGCATTTGTTTCCAGGGTCTGTTGCTGTAAACCTAACAGTATCATTTTTGTTATTAAGTGTTATGACTATTATTGCTGTCATTGTTATTTTATACTGTGATCTTATCTTATGACATTTACATTTGTACTTTGCTTTTATTCTACTAATTGTAAAGGATGTGTCATTACCGCCAGCAGACTTGTAGCCTTCCCTTGATTTTCTAGTCCTTGATTTAAGGCTTAGGATTCATGCAGCAGATTGCTGGGACGATAACATATTCGCTGCTAGCAGATTTTGGACACCGCACATTTGACACTATTTCTGGCTCATTTGCCTGAGTAATTATAGGATTTTTGTCATCATTCATTTCTGTAGGCCTTCTTCACCTTCTGTAACTTTCACACAGTTTTATATTGTACTGTCTAAGGCTTTTTCATTTTGCTTAAAGTGCACGTTTGATCACTTTTTGCAGACTGTGCAGACAGTCCAAATGGTCTATGGGGGGGACAGTGCCGATTTTATCCGGACTTTTTCATTGACTCAAGTGCGGACACCTTTACAGCTTTGTACAGTTCAGTCATCACTTGATGCTGATACTTATAGGTAATGTCTATAGCCAGCACTTAAAATCATGGTGACAATTTTAGAGGGACTGTGGAAGGCAGCTCAGAAGATTGGATTTGCACAAATCAGTCAGTAGTTTAAACATATTATGGATCAGGCTGGCATTTATAACGCTTCTGCAGACATCTATGAGGGACTGTGCTTGGCACATTTTGGCACTGATGTCTCTGGGGAACAGGGGTATAGTTATTGGGTGCAGAAGAAGCCCTGATGCCAGAAGTGGCATTAAGGGACCACTGCAATACAATGATCCCTCAACTTACAAAGGCCTCAGCTTACAATATTTTCAACATACAATGGTCCTTCTGGACCATCGTAGCTTGAAACCAGACTCTAAATACAATGCTACAAACAGCCAGGAACTGTGGCACATGTGAATCGATCAATGATTGATCGATCAATAAAAGTGGCCATTTTACTGGTAAAACCCCGGTATTACTGAAGTGCTAGCAGTGATTGGTTGTCTAGCATCTCCTCTCTACAGTACAGTGTTATAATACATTTTCTGTACTGCTGTGTGTGTGTCTGATATTTCCTCTCTACATTACAGTGTGATACTACAAGTCCTGTACTGCTGTGTGTGTCTGGTATTTCCTCTCTACATTACAGTGTGATACTACATGTCCTGTACTGCTGTGTGTGTCTGGTATCTCCTCTCTACATTACAGTGTGATACTACAAGTCCTGTACTGCTGTGTGTGTCTGGTATTTCCTCTCTACATTACAGTGTGATACTACATGTCCTGTACTGCTGTGTGTGTCTGGTATCTCCTCTCTACAGTACAGTGTGATACTACATGTCCTGTACTGCTGTGTGTGTCTAGTATCTCCTCTCTACAGTACAGTGTGATACTACATGTCCTGTACTGCTGTGTGTGTCTGGTATCTCCTCTTTATAGTACAGTGTGATACTACATGTCCTGTACTGCTGTGTGTGTCTAGTATCTCCTCTACAGTACAGTGTGATACTACATGTCCTGTACTGCTGTTTGTGTGTAGTATCTCCCCTTAATAGTACAGTGTGATACTACATGTCCTTTCCTGCTGTGTGTATCTAGTATCTCCTCTCTACAGTACAGTTTGATACTACATGTCCTGTACTGCTGTGTGTGTCTGGTATCTCCTCTTTATAGTACAGTGTGATACTACATGTCCTGTACTGCTGTGTGTGTCTAGTATCTCCTCTCTACAGTACAGTGTGATACTACATGTCCTGTACTGCTGTGTGTGTCTAGTATCTCCTCTCTACAGTACAGTGTGATACTACATGTCCTGTACTGCTGTTTGTGTCTAGTATCTCCCCTTAATAGTACAGTGTGATACTACATATCCTGTACTGCTGTGTGTGTCTAGTATCTCTTTCACAGTACAGTGTGATACTACATGTCCTGTACTGCTGTGTGTGTCTAGTATCTCCTCTCTATATTACAGTGTGATACTACATGTCCTGTACTGCTGTGTGTGTCTAGCATCTCCTCTCTACAGTACAGTGTGATACTACATGCCCTGTACTGCTGTTTGTGTCTAGTATCTCCTCTCTACAGTACAGTGTGATACTACATGTCCTGTACTGCTGTTTGTGTCTAGTATCTCCCCTTAATAGTACAGTGTGATACTACATGTCCTGTACTGCTGTGTGTGTCTAGTATCTCCTCTTTATAGTACAGTGTGATACTACATGTCCTGTACTGCTGTGTGTGTCTAGTATGTCCTCTCTATAGTACAGTGTGATACCACATGTCCTGTACTGCTGTGTGTGTCTAGTATGTCCTCTCTGTAGTATAGTGTGATACCACATGTCCTGTACTGCTGTGTGTGTCTAGTATGTCCTCTCTATAGTATAGTGTGATACCACATGTCCTGTACTGCTGTGTGTGTCTAGTATCTCCTCTCTACAGTACAGTGTGATACTACATGTCCTGTACTGCTGTGTGTGTCTAGTATGTCCTCTCTATAGTATAGTGTGATACCACATGTCTTGTACTGCTGTGTGTGTCTAGTATGTCCTCTCTATAGTATAGTGTGATACCACATGTCCTGTACTGCTGTGTGTGTCTAGTATGTCCTCTCTGTAGTATAGTGTGATACTACATGCCCTGTACTGCTCTTTACCTGTGCCAAGATAAGTTGTTTCTTTGGGCACCAGGTGAGGGCAGCTTCATTTTGTTTTTTTGTGACCATGTAATCTGTACAGGGCCCTGAAAACGATCCGAACTAAATAGAAAGTAACTTACAGTCTCCAATAGCTATTTCTGACTGTTATATGTGAGGACTTGCTTTATGCATATTATTTATCTGCTTATTTTTCTGTAAATCATCATTTTTTCCCAATTTGTGATGACATATTAGAGGCTTCAGAACTAATTACCAGTTTGCCATAGAGTTATGGTGTCAACATACAAGATCGTCCTGAAACCACTTCTAGGGGGCACTGTGGTTATCTATATGTAGTAACATAAAGTTTACACTGCATTAATGTAGCCCATCGTAGGTATATGCCGGCGCCCTGGCAAAAAAGTGATACCAGTATATATCATGGTGCGCTGCAGCAATCACAATCATTTATATGGCACAGTCGTAGACAGCTAGTGGCTATGATTGGGCTACTTCCTGTACATATACATCTAATGGAAGCAGACCATGGTACTGTCCCACTAAATAAATGTTACATGTGAGAAGTGGCCTGAACGTAGTAGAAGTGTGACTACATTCGGGTCATTTAAGGGCTTGTCCAGGCTTTGAAACAAAATGGCTGCTTACTTCTAGAGACAGCATTTCACTTGTTCTCAGTTTGGGTGTGGGTTTTGCAGCTCTGTTCATTGAAGTGAATGAAATTGAATTGCAATACTACAAACAATCCAGAAACAGGGGTGGTGCTGTTTTTTGCAATTTTTTTTCTAATCCTGGATAAACTCTTTAAAGCGAATGGGCACACCACAGTGCGTGGCAGTATAAGTGGGCATCGCAGGGTACCATGCATATCTAGGGCAGACTGCATTACCACTTTGTGCACCCAGCCTTACTGTGGCTTGCTTTGTTATCAGGGGGAAAGGAAAGGAAAGTGTGTACTGTATATAGTGGAGAGGAGCTGTACCTGTATCTCATTTCTGAAGGATTTCTATAGGTGCATTATATCTACATAAACACATTTTTTATTCTTATAGGGATGTGATACCCAACATCACTGCTTCTGATGTTTTTTTTTTGTTTTTTTTTTTGGGTGGGGGGGGGCAGTACATCCTCCTGTTGTCACAAGGTTGTATGGCTCCTTGCAGGGGGTAAATGACTAGTGTTATGTGATGTATGAATGCACAGACTGCCCCAAATGGCTGCATGATTAACAATTACATGGGTAACAGGGTACATTTGTATGTGGATGAAAAAGTTGCACATGTCCACATCCTCCTTCAAATGCCAGTTTTAGTGTATTATGGGCACAGCTGTGCACTCATGTAGTGGTGTCCCAGCTTAGCTGCGGATTTGCTGACCTCATAGATCCCTAAAATGCCGTGAGATCAGAGGATTAAACCTGCAGCCAGGCCAGGACACAGGCCTGTAATATACATGGGAAACCGGCCAAAGCTGGGGTTTGCTTGGCTGATATCCTAATGAAAAACCATCATTTATTAAATAGTATTTTATCAGATTCTTTACAGGTAATGTAACTTCATCTCATATCAGCTACCTGTATTACAGAAAGAAGGGCTGGTTATATAGAGAGATTACGGATGATCTCTGTACTGAGGAATCCTTTCCAGAGCTAGGAAACAGAATGATGTATTTCTATCAGAATGCGTCTCATATTATACGGCAGGATTTCATTTATCGGAGTAGAGGGCATATCAAGCTGGCAGATGGAATATATTTAGGTCTACTGTACAAGTACATGGGTGGTATCTTCAAGGTCTCGGCTCTGTTACACAGGCCACCAGCGGTGACACAAATTGCAGTAAAACAGGGCAGTCAATTACCAGGCTAGGAGATTGGGAACAGTTTGCTTCGGAAAGATATTGCCTCAGAGGGAGTAAATACCAGACTGTCATGATCGCACACTATTCAATTTGTACAATAACTTGCTGCATGATCATAAACTTCCTGCTGCTCGACGGGATGGTATTGCGGATCACAATTTCTGTGCGGCTTTGAAATGATCAGATTATAACTGGTTTACAGAATCCTCTGATAAACTAGTTAATGAAGACATTCACATTAGATATTCTGAATATGCCGCCTGCAGTCTGTAAAATTCCTGAAGAGCAGGTATCATTTCACAGGGGGGTTTTCTGCATTTTTAGAAGAGTCAGGTTAGTTAAAAAAAAAAATTTATAAAAAAAAAAATATATATATATATATATATATATATATATTACTAAACCCTCGCAACTTCTGTTCTGATGTTCACCACTTCCCTGGTCCTGAATCAATGCACATGAAATCAGCCAAAATGACTACTTTGCCTTGAAATAGCATACAAACATAATTGATAGGTTATCCTCAAACTTTTCCCACAAACTATATATCAACCTGCTAAGCCCCTCCTGAATATAGTATGATGCTGCATCATATTATAGTATATATTATGTAAATATATATATTTACAGAAAACAATAATTTTTTGGGGGTTTCATTGGGGTCCGCTGAAGTATAATTACTGAGATTGTAAATAACTTGTTAAAACGTTACTTTATATAAAAATAATACAATATTCTAATGTACATAATCAGTGTCAAACTAACTTACCAATTTCCACCATCTTTTTTTCTATTTTTGAGCAGTTCCCATAAACTGAATAAAGTCTGTATGCGTTTTCACAGTCTTAGGCCAAGTTCACACAATCTTTTTTTTATTTTTATTAAACAACAGTCGTTGTTTAATCGCAGCGGCCGATCACATCAATCCCTATGGAATCACACTGTTCACACTACAGCCGGGATTCCATGTGGCTGTACAGAAAACTGCCATGTCTATTCAGCAGCTGCACGGAATAGACTGTGCACACAATGTAAAGTACGGTTCCCAGCAGTATATATCAGTCAGACCACTGCTTTTAGAGCACAGCGGTGGTCGGTAATCTAGACAATGCTCTGACAAGGGGAAGGAAATGGCAGCATATCAGGAGAAGGAGACAAGTTTTCTAAATGAATGTATTTGTAAAAATATATAACTTGATGAGTCATACTGTACAAGTATAACTATATTAGCTAGGATGGGAATATCAATTGACTTTATATTATTTTATTCTGTCCTGTGCCTGGGAAGGGGTCAGTGGGTTATATTAACCTATATTAACAACCTTCTAAGTAGTCCAACTCAGAAAGAGGAAGCACTCTATCTGGCAATAGAAACAAAGCTGAAGATGCTGGCCGGCTGTATGGGGCAATACACTTATAATATGGGGCAGATACTCGGGTGATGTCTTTGGTCACCAATGCTGCCATAGACCTCTACTAAGGAACTGGCCAAATTACCACATGCCCCCTATCCTCCTGCCTTGTCTGCCCCTACATACCACTACTTACTGTACGGCTCATGTACACAGTAAACCCATAGGTATCCCGTTTACTGTGAGCCACCATAGTTTTCCCTGGATGCCACGGCTCTAGGGGAGAACAACATTGTTACACCACATGTCATGATTTGTGTCTCTATATAAAATCAGAGAAACATGGTGCCCATAATGGGGAATGTGAATCCATATGTGTCAGTGTGTATAAGTGCTTGTGCCTGATGCGTATGGCTATGGAAGCCCTTATAAGTGTGCCGGACTTCTGTTTTACTTCCTATTGCCCTGGATTATTCAGAGTTGTGTTCTTTCAGATTTAGTATGAACCATTGCTTGGAATGGAGACATTTTTCATAGATATAGCTCTATAGACTTTCTATAGTGGCACACAAAAACTGTGCATCTCTGAACTATGGAGTCACACAGTCTCTTTATAATACTCTACAGACTCTACCATAAGTTGAAACCATTATGCCTAAAAAAAGGAAAATTGCACCTAGAGGCACTTGCACCCACACACTGACACCATCGCGCTTGCAAAAACAAGGAAAGTATATTTTATTAACTCAGGCAATGAGATCACTAACCTATAACTGTAAAATGGTTAAATTTATTAGAGGCCATTGCAGAGCCTGTACTACATGTCTTCAATAATTCCATTGCCTGAGCAATATTGAATGTGCAAATACAGTGCTGTGCTTTCTGCAGATAAGTAGACCACTTCGTTATACGATTCCTAAAATCTTTAAGTGAGCTCGTGAAGGTGCGCTAAATAAGCATTAAACGGAGTAATTAAACTTTAGCTTTTTAGTGCATTTGTACAGTTTTGGGTTTATGTCTCGTAATTGAGGTAGCAGGAAAAAAAATGTTCTCCCGATAAGAGGAAATAATTATAAAAAGCGTTAAAGCTTCTGCATGGTAAGAATAATATATGCGGGCTACTAAAAGTGAACTGTTTTTACTAAACTCCATTTCCCTTTCCACTTAATTAATAGCATATAAATAAAGACTTTAAAAGTATACGAATGAGTAAAATATTTAATGAGCTTTCGGAAGTTCTAATGCAGGAAATGGGCTGTCAGCAATTTTCCTGATTTGTGTTTGCAGAGCGGAGACCGAAGTTAATCAGCAGATTTAGCTCTTAAACAAGAATCCTCCTCTCTTAAGGGTTTATTGCGCAGGAAATTCAGCAGCAAGGATCTTTTGGATGGATTATTAGGCTAATGTGCTGTTGACTTCTTGTACAACTCTGAACTTCAAATACCCTTGTAAAGCTTTATGGCGCTCCGCGTGACTATGCCGCACATTGAAATGAGTGGTGTGAGGCCTCATCTTTGCTTAAAGTTGTTTTACTAATTAACCTTAATAGGAAATCAATGGCCTATTTCAATCTGTTCTTCTGCAAATTGGTAAAACAACATAAGAATGACTTGTTACAATAAAAAAAAACATATATTGATGCACGCAGCGTGTTTTGTGTTGGTCATTGGTTTTAGAGGCAAGCCGTTTGCTCATGAAACATATGGAAGGCAAACATAAAACTGTTCAGATAGTTATAGATGAGATTGGATCTGTGCAATGGTTCCCAAACTTTTACTGATGTAGTATCCTTTCTCCCCATAAATTTAGGGACATGGATAGTAAAGTCTGGGGCAAATCGTGACTTGTAAATGAATGAAAAGTTAACTTTATTATAAATCCAAATCTATGTCTACTGAACATAAAGGGGTGCTCCAGAGCTCTCTTCCTCCTATGTATGGCATATTCTTATATGCAGTACCCGGCTGCCCAAAACAATAGCTATGTCTGGCAGCCTCTGCATAGTAAGCGGTGATTTCTGTCACCTCTCTCCCTCTCTTTCTGCTTCAAGCATAGTGAGAGGCTACCACACACAGTGAATGTGTCGGACTGCTCTCTGCAGAATAGAGAAAAATTGATCGAGCCTGCACTATGTGAATACAAGCTGAGCCTTCGTGCTTGTTTAAGAGATTTCTTGCTTTCTCTGAAAGGTAAATCAAGGCTTCCCTCTCTTATCATCCCCTAAAGTTTTGGACAGCTCCCCCAACTGTTCCCACTTTGCCTACTACTGTATGTAAACAGTGTTACCATCTAAATAAAATTCCCTTCTGCACCTTCCTTTAGTAGCTGCTGTCCTCTGACAACTAAAAGGAGAAATCCTGTGTGGGTACTGCCAGCAAAGAGCCCAGCTCTAGTCCTACACCTAAAATGGAGAAAGTAGCTGTGCACCATGGAGGGGACCCCCACCTTGTCACCACTATAGTTATAGTAACAAAAACTGGCAGGTTTTTAACCCTTTTAGACAACAGGTACACATAAATTTAGTGTTTGAAGTTTTTAAATATTCAAAGAATAATCTATATACCCTGAAACCATAATATTCGTTAAAGATGAAATTCTCAAGGTTTTGCTGGTTGGCCTGTTGGATCAGGACTGAGATTATTAAAAATGCAAAGAGCTGACTGCACTAACAAAATCAATGTGATGAATTTCATAGAATAACAAACTGAATGATATTACAGGGCAATTGCGGTGTTATTGCTAAATTCCAATAATCAATTGTTACAATGAAAGTCGTTTACAGCTCAAGCTATGAATAAATTATTGCTAAATGCCTTCCGGATAACTTTACTGAAACCAGTTTACGCTGATAACCTTTTGAAGGGGAGGATGCCATGTTTTTTCTAACATGTTTTCCTTAAACATATACTATATAAATACTGTACAGTAGCTGCATGATTGCTAGGATAGACAGCAGTTTAATTGCGTCTCCATATCTATCCCATTAGAACACTAAACACTTCTCTTGGCAGCGTACACAGAAACATCACAGAAAGAAAGGAGGGGTGAAAAGCCAACCCGATAAAATATTTGAAGGAGAACTCCGGTGGAATGTAAACATTCAGGGCAGGAGGGGGGTTGTTACATAATAAGGAAGTGATACTTACCTGTCCCCTTGGCCTGGCAGTGCAGCTCACTGTCCACCTCCAGTTTTCTCCCAGTTCCTGTCTCGTCATGACATGACAAGAACTTCATGCTCAGCCAGTCAGTGACTGCACAGGTGTCCCCGTGAAAATAAAGAAAAAAGCACCTGACTACATAGATAAAGAGGTGGTCCCCACAAGTCAGATGTATAAACAGGAAAAAATTTCTAGAGAAATGACTGTTGTGGTAGACCCAAGTGATAATGCAAAAAGTATTTTATTTTTTGCTTACAAAGTGGTAGACACAATTAAATACAAATCTGTGCAAAAGAGGTGCAGGTATGATCTTGTGCTAGGGTGGAAACAGGGTGGCAACCCTATTGAGCCCTTCCTAGTCCTAGTAACTACAGAGCAGATATTTACAGGAATCATGTGCCACCAGGTTGTATTTACTAAAGTGTATGTACATTATCATATAGGATCACAACAACACCTGGGACTAGTGTCACCATTCTCTACCCAGGACGATTACGTCAATCTTGAGGTACTCTCTTCATTTACATACTTGCAACACAGCCTATTTAAGGGGTTAGTCACTGTTCTCATTATAACTTTCCCCTCCTCTGCCGTTTATCCATACAGATCCCCTCTCTAAGGAAAATATTTATACAGTATCTCAACATCTTCCCTGACAAACCTGTGTACACCACGCAGGGGAAACGCGTTGGAAGTGGAAAATCGTTGAAGAATCTCCATCATTATCACCATACTGTACTTACCCTATCCGTGTCCTGCCCCATACACTTACACTTACCTCTAGACAACCCACATCATGACTTTATGACTGCTCCAGTGTAGGGTCAGATACCGTCTGGCTAGGGGACGCCTGATCCAGGCTAGGAAGGGCTCAATAGGGTTACCACCCTGACAGCACCCGAGCACAAGATCATATGTGCACCTCTTTTGCACAGATTTGTATTTAATTGTGTCTACCACTTTGTAAGCAAAAAATAAAATACTTTTTGCATTATCACTTGGGTCTACCACAACAGTCATTTCTCTAGACTGACTGAGCAGGTGTTTCTGAACCATGTCGTTATGTCGTAGGACTGGGAACTACACAGGCTGTTGGTTCGGTAAGCATTGTGCTGCGCTGCAGGGGCACCAGGGCAGGTAAGTATAGCTTCATTATTAAGTTAGCCATACAGAGCAAGATTCATTACATGTTAGCAGCTGCCTGTCATGGATAATACAAAGGGTTCTGAGGGTAAGGTAGCCTATGGCCTATGAACTGGGGCAACCTAGGTAGGAATAGGTATTCTAAGCTCATAAAATAAGGCCTTATTTGTTAGATATACTATACCTAAGGGTCCCACACCATCCATAAGAATAAAGGGGACACAACACTGGGTTAGTGCTTTCTCCATTCACAGTTTTTCCATACACAGTGTCCTACAGACATCCGACTATGAAGGAAACTACAGTATGGCCCTATCCAAGTTCCCTGCACAGGTAGAGGTCTGAGGGCAGCAGTATGTATGGAAAACTCAAGAAGAGTTCTTACTAGCTT
This sequence comes from Dendropsophus ebraccatus, assembly GCF_027789765.1. Classification (NCBI taxonomy): domain Eukaryota; kingdom Metazoa; phylum Chordata; class Amphibia; order Anura; family Hylidae; genus Dendropsophus; species Dendropsophus ebraccatus. Next base: position 97,304,180 of record NC_091459.1, read on the forward strand.
TGCATCCCCTTCATTCTCATGATCTCTCTCTGTCCCAGATTTTGGACCCCCAAATTATAAAGTGATTGCTAGCCTATCAATATATCACTTTATGAGATTGGGAACTCCGCTACTCAAGTTTGTGACCAAATTAGTGAGTTGGTGAGTGACGCACACAGGCTGTATCTAGAGACCAATAGTGGTCTCGGCACACAAACTTTTGACGTGTCTATGTGATATGTGTAACAATATCACTTCAAATATTTGTTTGATCAACAAAATCCTCCTTCGCTGTGGAATATTGGAGTCTGTAAGCTATAACTTTATTGTAAGATTCTATGGGCATTTTTTAGGCTATAAACATTGCTAAACTTGTGATTTTTCTCTTCATCAGGTTGATAATGTATGGCTTTGTTAAGGCCATGATTCAGCTGGGACAAATCCAGACCGGTGACTTTCATTTCACTGACTGTTTGTTTTTTGGCTCGTTGATGTCTGCGACAGATCCAGGTAATTATCGTCTCGGGGAGGTGTGATCCCCTCCTTAATAAGCCAAGTGCATGGTCAATATCTCTCTGCAATAGAGCTTTTTTTTCTCCGTGTTATGAAAATAATGATATGGTTCTGGAAACTTTCAACTGTTAGGAAAAGTAAAGCCTTTTTGTTAAAGAGCTCAGCATTGAAGGATAATTTGTAAACTGCTGTAAACATAACCAATGGTACAAGACAAAGTGTCCAATGCAATTTTGTTCTCAGTGATCCATAACAGTGTACTGTAATAGTCTGCTGCACAGCAATTTCCTAAGATTACATATACAATAACACTCTTACTCTTAAAGCAGCAGCAGCAGCCTGTCTTTTATTTATTTCAATTACTATCTAAACACTTCTTTATTTTCAATTAAAATTTAGTCATTTGTGTGCACTTATTATTCATTTATTACATCTTACATATTTTGTGAGGATCAAAGAATACAATTGTCCTTTCAGTTCAGTCTATAACACTGTAGTGTTGATCCAGAAGAAGACAAAAAACCCAATGAGGTACAAGCCAATTTTCTTCTTGTTAGTGAGAAAAGTTTCTTCCAAAACTCCAAATCTGGAGCCATAATAAATCGATGAATTACCAGACCTTCTCCAGAATCTGGTAACAATAACCTTTAATAGTATTGTTCCCCAGAAATACATCCAGGTCCCTTTTGAACTCTTTTATTGAGTATACCATGCCCCCTTCCTGTGGCACAGAGTTCTATAGTCTCACTGCTTCTATAGTGATATATAGAGACATTTTCCCCTCTAGACATAGAGGATGATCGCTTGCTATAGACAAAGTCCTGGTTATGAATAGATCCTGGGAGAGATCTTTGTACTGCTCCATATTATATTTTTTACCAGGTCACCCCTTAGCTGTTTCTTTTTCTACAACCCTAATTGGGATAATCTTCTTGGGTATTAGGGCTCGTTCACACAGAGCAAAAGCAGCTGAATTTCTGTGCTGAAATTTCAGCCGTTAAAATAGGTGCAGAGCTAATTTCCATTGTGTTGAATGGAAATTCTGCTCTGCAGTTCACACGGTGGAATTTCCGCACTGAACTAATCCGCTTTCCGCCAGAAGAATGAACATGTTCATTCTTCCGCTAGCGGAAGCCTATACAAACCAATGGGGCTCTGATTTTCTGTTTCAGTGCGGAATACAAGCGGAAATTACTCGCTGAATCAGCACGGAAATGGAGAAAAAAGGGGGGGAGGAGGATTCTAGTATATATTCTGGTATAGTCTAGTTTACTCGCCAAATACTCGCTGAATTTCAGCGCTGAATGCATGCGGATTCAGCGCGGATTCCTTGAGTATTCCGCGCTGAATTTGTCAAGAGCTGATTACGAGCTGAACACTTTCCTAGTGGAATACACAGGGATTCTGCTTACATTCTGCTCGGAATTCAGCGTCAGTTGATTTCAGGCGGAAATATTTCCTCGCGTAATCTGCCCCTTTTGCTCTGTGTGAACGTAGCCTAATAGTGCTCCCTTGTTATAGTGTCCATGCAGCCCTTGCTAAACGATTATTGTCCGTGTAATAGGCCCAGAAAACGAGTGCCAATCTAGCAGATCGGTGCTCATATACACTATTCATCGGACCCCCATCGACCAGTGTAATAGGACCCTTAGGCTCAGATACTAAAGAACAGCAAACCAGGAGTTTTACTAGCTGACTATGTTTGGGCCATTGAAGTCAGTGGAGCTTGTGCCTGTCTGTGCACATATATTTGCATGCAGCATCCCATTTTGACTTCCAGCAGATGTGGTTGGTAAATCTACAATAACTGAATTTAAACCTGCCTATGATAAATATATATATATTGTGGACATGTCACGGGAAAAGTGCTCGAGGGGGTGTACATCTCACCCAGGTTAATACGGAGTGTGAGATGGTAAGTCCAGGAGGCATCTGTGCTCAGCAGTGTTATGCTGCTGAGCTATTATTTATTATTGCCGGGCCTGGACTTACATGGAATGGCAGATAGGTTTTGGTAGTGGGATTTGCCATTCCCTCCCCCCGATCCAGGTCAGGTTTTGGGGTCAGGTGTCTCTGGCCCTAATCAAGCCTGACAGAGAAAAGCCCTGCAGAGGATCCTTGGTTGGCTCTCAGACAGGAGTGAACAGCCTGCATGGTGTGTTCGCTGGGAGCTGGGGCTTATGCACACCCTGCAATATTACCTGCCAAGTGAAGTGCCAGAGAGGTAACCTGCTGTATTAGTAAGCGCCCAGACGGGCAGGACTTTTTGTTTTGTTTATTCTCACTGCACGGTGTTGCTGTATTTATGTTGCTGGACTGTTTATGCTACAAATAAACACCAAAGCTGTTTTATGAGCCCAAGTTTGCTGCCTGAACTGTGTCCAAACACACCATCCCCCGGGAAGATCCCTACAATATATATATATATATATATATATATATATATATATATATATATATATATATATATATATATCTTAAGATAATAGCAAAGTATTGACTTAAAGGGCAGACTACATGTACAATCTTCTATGTTGCTATGTATGGCAACGTTAACGTACAACATGTTGGGAAATCATGATGTGAATGTGGTCTTAGATTGTCTTACACCATGTGCAGCAGCCAAGAAAATGCATCTGCCACCCCACCAACATCAGCATCTGCCAGGAACAGTATTCATTGAAAAGTCTGAAATATTTCATACAGCTTGTCACGCTCAAACAGGTTCCAATGCATTGCCGCAGATAATGGGTCAACCAGAGCTTGGCTGAGCTATCATCTGTAGTAATGCACTGGAACCTGGTTAAGCGCAATGAATTGTATGTTATACTGTATGTGAGAAAAGAAAATTAGCTATGATTATCTCTGTGAATTACATTATTGTGAATTTCACACCACTTCAGAGTATGTGCACACACAATATTTTAGGACATAGAACAGCCCACAAATATATTTTATGCCCCCATAAATCTGCCCAAAAAACAAACTTGTTTTTACCATTTTAATTCAATTGAACTTGAATTTGTTTTTTTAATTCTGGCCATATACATGCTGAAACACAGGCATAGTTTGGCACATATGTACCAAACAAAAATATAAGTTTACTGTATATGCTTTAGCTATGTTTTCAGTGGTCGATCCCCACACACAGACAACAGACACTTATTCCCTGGTTAGGGAAAAGGCATCTGTGGTGGCAAAACTCCTAAATGTCTGTTCATTCTAGTCTTGGGATTCAGTGGGTGGTTTTACTCGGGGATATATATATATATATATATATATATATATATACAAAGAGTTTTAGAAGGAAATGCATAGTCCAGTTACAAAAATGTTACAAACTCTTACAACATAAATAACTTCTGTAACAGGCAGAAGTCGACCAATTTTCCAGGGAGGAGCCTGTATATCATGCGCAGTGAATGATAGCACAATAACGTTTTATGATTTCCATTTTTAGCCTCGATTAGGCTCTTAGATTGCCCACATATCATTCTTAAGCATCAGTTTAATGAGGTGTGGTAGCAGTTATCATTCAGTGTTGCAAATGATGGATAGGTCCTAATGAATGCCTCAGTTTCACAGCTGTACATTTACATGAAATGTCCTAGCATTTGCTTCTGTTGTCCTGCATATTGTATACCTTCACAGTTAACAAGGGAACTGTGATTAAATTATCAGGTACATGTCACATTAGATTATTGTTGGCAGAACCTCCAGATTTTGTTGGGATTAGCCAACTATCTCGTGTATGGGGGAGCATACTCAGACAACTCCCGAAATTCCATCCATGTGAACCAGGTTGGTACATTTCTTGTTGGAGTCCAACAAAGAGGATGTGTTTTCCTCCATTAGTTTAAGTCATTCACCATGGAAACGCATAGCAACACTGGGAAAGCACTGACTTTTGCCAAAATAAGGGTATGCACGCTCTGGTGACCATAACCAAGAAACAGAGCTTGTTTTCTGGCATCTTCCCACCTGTATTGGGCCACTTCTAGTGGCAGGCGCACACCTGTTCACCTGTATTAAAAGGCTCAGCACTCAAGCTCTAGTAAATTCTAGGCTGATCACATAAGGATATTTATTGCCATCACCTCCTGACCTCTGTGCTCAGTTGTTGGTGTTGCTCCAGTCAGCAACTACATCTGTGCTTCTTGGCTTCCTACCCTTTGGATCTTCTTCCATGCCTGATTCTTTGCTCAGCTTTGGTCTTTTCAAAGTCAGTACATTGAAGTTTGTTGACAGTAGTGGTTCATCTAATCCTGGGCTCCAGTACACCTTCATTCTCAGCAGTCACCACTTTCTTTGAGGGTGGTGACCTGGGAGTTTCCTGCAGAGAAGCCCATACTGTATTGCAGTGAGCTCTGTTGAAAAAACGGGCTCTTCTTTAAGAGGGTACGTCAGCATTCCAGGGGATCCACCTCTTCTGCCTTGACCATCTGTTACAGGTTCTTGGGAACCAGCTGCTGCTCACACCAGGACCCACTTGTGGAGCAACCTAATGTCCTCTAGCCATAGCTTCTGCATCCTGAAGTGGGATAAAGGGTGAAGACCAAGATGGCACTTAGACTTCACTCCCTGGTGTGGCCCAACGTCAAAGCGGCTCGCAGTCCTTACTGTCTGATACATTAAAAAGGGTGGCAGAAAAATTGCGAAGGTTTTCTCAATTTTAAAAAACATTATACCTAGTTCTTTTCTTTGTACAAGAGCATTAATAACAGAAGATCCTTATCTAGACCGAGAGTATTCATTAATCTATCTCCACTGTTGATCAGTGTTATTCCCTGAGAAATGCTAATAGACATCTGCAGATACCTGCTTGATTAATTATTTTAGGTGTTTAATAATAAGAAAGAGAGAGATTCGCATCTGTAAAAAAAGTAAGCACAAAAGTTCTTGTTGTAATATTAATTGTAACAATAATCCTAGTTTTATTATACATATTAATGCAAGACTCTTAGACCTGAGACATACCAACTTCATTGGAGAATACTAAATGACTAGCATGGTTGGTAGACATGCTTAAAATAGTTACACATTTGAGAGCAAATCTTCCAATGGGGCATTCCATCCATAAAAAAAGGCAACCAACACTAAACACCCACTGGAAAACAGAGATGGGACAATAACTGAGCTATAATGGTGGCCCATTCAGTCCAACAATACAAAATTCAAAGGAAAAACAGTGGCACTCACTAGCTCGTTATAAAAACAAAACTAAGAGGCGCAAGGTTCTCAGTAAATCTGGCGATTCTGAGGCTGTTGTATGGCATTCATAGAAATGTACACCAGCTCTAGAGCTTATGTAGACTTTTGCTATGATTTATGACTGCTAGCAGGAGTAAATCATAGGCATGTGAGGAGGACATGTCCCCTCCCCATCTTGCTGCACCCCTTGTCTGCCCATCAGGTGAGCAGGGCAAGCTTCAGGAATAAGGGGCAGTTTTTTGAAAACCGCTAAAAATTTGCACCTTTTCCTTCGGAAATTCTCCTTCTTTGTTTTTTCTCTAGACCCCAAATATAAACTTTCTTAAATCAGGTCTGGCTAGACTGGTGTGTGAATTATGCAGAAATGATCCATAATATGATATATAATTATGCCATGCCCAGTTAAAGTGAATGACAAGTGATCATAGTAGAGGGACTGGAGTATTTGTGGAAAATCTGAGACTTACTTATCCTCTGAAAACCATTTTAAAGATTGAAATAGATTGTCCATCAGCCTTTACCATTGTAAACTTCACCAGCTCTATGTAATGTAACCAAGGCTTTTGTGCCATTTGTTGTCTTTCTCACAGCCTGGAAACACTCCATGCACTAATATAGTGAAACCGTCATTAATTGCAAATGGCAAATGTTGTTGGAAAAAATTCCTCGAAACAGATGTTCAGCTTTTATTGCTGCATCATAAATTGGTTTTTGAGGTTTGTCCCACATATCCATTAAATGTTTGGATGGCCTGAAACTCTTTTTCAGCTCCGCATTAGGCTTGGTTGTTTTTATGTGATGGCTTATGTTGTTCTTACCCCTTCCAGTACAAAATTGTAAAATTGTAAGTACTAGTCTTCCCAACTGGATATGGTTGCCTGCTGTCTCAGCTGTAAATTCTCTTCATGCCCATACTTTGTTACGTTTCCTGTCCGATATTATTTTAGGTTCTCTTTCTTTCTTTGTCCTTTAATGTTACTTTGCACTGTTTCTTCTACATGTAACATTATTCCCTGACATTTACAAAACATGTAATTTTTATTCTATGTACAAACTCTTTGTTAACATCACTAGAACAAATACTAATCTAATGCCTGGACAGCCAAAGTAGTGGTGTATGAGTCACTCTGGACTACTAAGGTACAGAGTTATAACACTAGCTAAAAATGTGCATCTGCTCCATTCAAGTGAATATATAGAAACAAACAAGATGGCGCTTTCTAGTGCAATACAATCAGCAACGGTGAGCACACACAAAATTATATTGAAATGAACTCACCTAGTCAAGCTGTGCAGAAATAGGCATAACTCCATAGAAGCGTGTTGTGGTATACATTAGTGATGCACGATGCACCGAAATATCGATACTACTATCGATATTTCGGGCAGAAAAACCGTTCGGTACCAGGATTTTCTGGTATCGATACTTTATGTTAAACTGCCTAATAACGCAGCTTAACATAAGGTATAGCGCAGAGAACACGGCCGGCGGCTATCTGAGCGCCGGCCATGTTCTCTGTGTGCCGCCTTCTGCCCCCTGGTGTCCCCTCCTCCGCCCACGTGCTCTCCGCTCCCGGCGGCGCCAAATTTAAATAGCCGGCACATAGCGATTGCTAGTGCCGGCTATTTTACAGGGTAGATGCCGCTGTCACACCTGACGGCGGCATTTAACCCCTCCTGAGCCGCTCCATATGCAGCAGGAGTCTTCTGCATATGGAGCGGCCGCCAATGCTAATGACTGCGGCCCGCGACCTCGCGGGCGGCAGTCATTTAACTATTCCCCCCCCCCCCCCACACTCAGGACCCGCTGCTGCAGCCGGGTCCCCCGTACACGCCAGTTCCCACTGTTGCGGTCCCTCGCAGTGTCACACCCTCCAGTGTCCACAATACTGCGCCCCACCCCCTTTCCTTTGGGCCGTCTGGTACAGTGGCACAGCAACTCCCAGCATACCTTCTTGTGGGGAGTTGTTTAACACAAGGAGGTATGCTGGGAGTTGTTGTGTCAAGAGGCTGCTAATGCACTACAACTTCCAGAAACACACCTTCTTGTGCACTACAACTCCCAGCATACCTCCTTGGGCACAAAGAGGTATGCTGGGGGTTGTAGTGCACAAGGAGGTATGCTGCTGGGAGTTGTAGTGCATTAGCAGCCTCCTGACACAACAACTCCCAGCATACCTCTGTCCACTACAACTCCCAGCATACCTTCTTGTGGGGAGTTGCAGTGCACAAGCAGGTATGCTGGGAGTTGTTGTGCACAAGGAAGTATGCTGCTGGGAGTTGTTGTGTCAGGAGGCTGCTAATGCACTACAACTCCCAGAAGCATACCTCCTTGTGCACTACAACCCCCAGCATATCTCTTTGTGCACAATGAGGTATGCTGGGGGTTGTAGTGCACAAGAAGTTGTGCTGCTGGAAGTTGTGTCAGGAGGTTGCTGCTGTACAACTGCCACTCCCAGCATACCTCCTTGTGCATTACAACCCTCAACATACCTCCTTATGCACTACAACTCCCAGCATACCTTCTTGTGCACTACAACTCCCAGCACACCTTCTTGTGCACTACAACTCCCAGCATACCTTCTTGTGCACTACAACTCCCAGCACACCTACTTGTGGGGAGTTGTACACAAGGAGGTATGCTGGAGATTTGTAGTGCACAAGGAGGTATGCTGAGGGTTGTAGTGCACAAGGAGGTATGCTAAGGGTTGTAGTGCACAAGGAGGTATGCTAAAAGTTGCAGTTGTGCAGCAACAGCCTCCCGACACAACATCCCAGCATACCTCTTTGTGTACTACAACTCCCAGCATACCTCCTTGTGTACTACAACTCCCAGCATACCTTCTTATGCACCACAACTCCCAGCATACCCGCTTGTGCACTACAAATCGCCACAAGTAGGTATGCTGGGAGTTGTAGTGCATAAGAAGGTATACTGGGAGTTGTTGTGCACAGGAAGGTATGCTGCGTGGTAGAGGGGAGTTAAAAAGTTAAAAAAAAGTTTAAATTTAAAAAAAAATCATCATAAAGGTTCTAATAATCCCTGTTCCCTTTTTTAAAAAAAAAATATTATATTTGTATTTTTACATATTTTTTTCAAACTTTATTTAGTATCGAATTAGTATCGAGTATCGAAATAAGAAAGCTGGTATTGGTATTGAACTCAAAATTCTGGTATCGTGACATCCCTAGTATACATAAGTCACCGCAGCTCAAAGGAAGAGGTATCATCACCCGTGTCAACTGGTGCCACAGTCCGTGGTAGACGCAGTAGAGATGGACCATCAATTTAGGAGCACAAATAATTTATTAACCTCTTAAGGACCAATGCTGTACAAGTACGTCATGGAATCCTGTCACTTAGGGACCCATGCCATACCCGTAGGTCATTAGGTCCGCTGGTGCTTTGAAGTGAGCTCAAGAGCTGATCTCACTTCAAAGCATGTGGGGATCGGCTTCTATATGCAGCCAGGTCCTCACAGTTAATGACGGGCCGTCGCGATTGCGCGAGCGCCCGCCCGCCATTAACCCCTGCAGTGATCGTGGCACTTACATCAGTGGCGGGAGCTGTGCCCCTGTCTCTGACCGATCGGGACCCCCGCAGCGTGACTGCAGGGGTTCTGATCATTGTATCTGACTGCTGGAGGTCCACCCGGCAGTCAGATCGGCGATCACTGTATAGAGTCTGCACAGGCAGGCTCTATGCAATGATCGCAGATTACACTGATCAATGCTATGCTATGGCATAGCAATGATCAGTGTAAGAAATCCAATGTAAAAATGTTAAAGTCCCCTGAGGGGGCATAAAAAGTGTAAAAAAATAAATAAAGTTTTGAAAAACACACCATAGCTCCTCCCCAATAAAAGTTAAAATCACCCCCCTTTCCCATTTTATAAATAAAACACATAAAAATAAACATAATATACCGTAGCATACGTAATCATCCGACCTAATGAAATTAATCAATATTGTTCCGGCACGGTGAACGGCGTAAACAAAAAGCGGTAAAAAACACCAGGATTGATTATTTTAATTACATTTTATTTCAAATAAAATTTATAAAAATTGATCAATACATCTCATTTACACAAATATGGCATTAATAAAAACTAGGGTTTATAGCACAAAATGACACCCCATACAGCCCCATACGTGAAAAAATGGAAACGCTATAAGAGTAAAAAAAAAAAAAAAGGGCCATTGTAATCACACCTATTTGCAAAAAAAAAGTTTTACTGTTAATAAAAATAGTAAAACATTATAAAAGCTATGTAAAATGCATATTGCTGTATTCAGACTGACCTAGAGAATAAAGATAAAACGTCAGTTTTACTGTAAAGTGCATTACATAAACACAGAACCCCCCCCCCCCACAGTTTGCTAAAATAAATGATATTTTGGGGGTTTCGTCATACAAGATATGGTAGATCAAAAGGCGCCTTTACAAAGTACACCTGTTCCTGAAAAAAACAAGCCCTTACAGGGCCCAGTAGCTGGAAAAATAAAAGAGTTAAGGCTCTTTTATTTAAAAACGAAAACGCTAAATTGAAAATTGTCCCTGTCCTTAAGGGGTTAATGAGCACAACGTGTTTTGGCACACACATATAATGGAGCCTTTCTCCAGCATGTGATAAGAAAGTACAACCTGAGCATATGTAAGTATCTAGATGACCCTATTGTTTCACTTCCGGGTAGAGATGAGCGAACCTCGAGCCCCGAACATTCGACATTTGATTAGTGGCGGCTGCTGAACTTGGATAAAGCTCTAAGGTTGTCTGGAAAACATGGATACAGCCAATGACTATATCCATGATTCCCACATAGCCTTAGGGCTTTATCCAAGTTCAGCAGCCTCCGCTAATCAAATGCCGAACAATCGGGTTCGGATCGACTCGAGCATGCTCCAGGTTCGCTCATCTCTACTTCCGGGTCATCTCAGGGAGAGCCAGCACAAATGAACTACTAAAGACCTACTAAAAAAAACTGTAAAAAAAAAATAAAAAAATCAAGGAGTGTAAGTTAATTTGCATTTATTAATATATCCTCCTTTTTAGAATGACTATTATTAACATGTGTCCACTTTTTAATGTTATTCACTGTAATATTATTGTTTGTCTTACATGTTTTATATGTTTTTTTTAGTAGTTTTTTTAGTACTATTTGTGCTGGTTCTCCCTGAGATGACCCGGAAGTGAAACAATAGGGTCATCTAGACCAGCGCTTCTCAAACTTTTTCTACTGATGCTTCACCCAACAGACCAAGGCAATGATTGGGCCTCACCAGACTAACCAAGAGGGTGCCTGGGCCTCACTATCTGTGGTAAAAGTTCATTTAAAAGCTGAAAATAATGCTTGGGCTAGCTTACACTCATCTACCAAGCTCTATATACTAATAAAGTAAGTATGAAGTAAATGAATAATGTAATAAGGACTGTGCAGATCATTGTTACTTTTTTGACAACTGTCTCCCCAGCTGGGCCTCACCAACAACTAGGGGGCGCCTCACTGGTGAGGACCGTCTCACAGTTTGAGAAGCACTGATCTACACACTTACATATGCTGAGGTTGTACTTTGTTATGACATGCTTGAGAAAGGCTCAGTTATATTTGAGTGCCAAAACAAGTTGCACTTTTTTTTGCTCCTGAATTGATGGCCCATCTCAACTGCGTTTAACACAGACTGAGGTAACCGCTCACCTGCGCTTGGGATTTCATAGAGGATCAAGTGGCACGATAGGTCTGGATCGAGCCATTCTGCCTTACCCATTCAAGTGAATGGTGGTTAGCTGCAATACCAAATAGGCAACTGCATTAAAGCTGATACAACCTTGTAAAACATTACTTTGTGAGTTGGCATGGTAGGCCTGAGCTTGTACACAGAATTTAATATGCAGTGTAAAGTAGTAGACCAGCAGCATGAGCTTGTTATAAAACAGGAACGTGGATTTCAGACTGTCAAAGGGTATGCTCACACACCAATGAAAAATCTCTGTGTATTTCCAAGGCTGACGACTCGCTAATCCGTTGCTCTTCCATGTGGAATATACAGATATAAGTGTGATACTACTGCCATTTGCCTTTTAAATCCACTGGTAGTTTTGGCTCACAGAATTGTCACAAAAAGTGCCTGTGTGAATAAAGTAGATGAAATTTTGAGGGGACCTTTAATATTTTTTAAAAACTCATAGTAGGGTGCACATTATTCCTTACAGTACACACCTCAGCTGCTTTAGAACCTCTTTCTATAGAGTAAGAAAAGCTTCCATTTCACCATTGATCAGACTCCAACAGATATATTCCTTTACTTTCTTACCTTCTTTTGTTGAAGAGTGTAAGAGAACTATTCCATTTATTTCTGTAAAAAAAAAAGGACTAGAAATAATCTGATTGACCAACATATACATATCAGTGGTTGATGCAACAATAAAAGGAAGTGTAACTAAAGCAATCTATGACACACAAACTTCTGCAGGAAGGCATGAGTACTGTGCACATTATGTAGTGGCACTCATCTCTATATAATCAGGTCAGGGAATTTATCAAGACCAGCATAACCCTAAATCCCAGCCCCCATGCCCCACATCGGATTCTCAGTAAATCCGGTGGATCCGAGGCAGTGTGACAGTCACAGATATTTACACTGGCTCTGTTGCTGGTGTACATTTTCACCATGATAAATCATGGGTGTGGGGAGGCTAAGGGCCCTATTCCACCGGACGATTATCGTTTGTATAATCGTTAACGATTAACAATCTCAAACGACCACTATTGCGAAAGACCTGAAAACGTTCACTCGTTTCCATGGAACGATAATCGTTACTTATGATCGTAATTACGATCGGTTTTGCTATTGCGTTCGTATCTATTGCGAATGACCGAAAGATGTCTTATTCGATGCGAACGTTTTGTGAACGAGCAACGATAAAAATAGGTCCAGGTCTTATAAAGCGATTAACGATTTCTCGTTCATTAATCGTTAACTGCATTTCAACCAAACGATTATCGATTAAATTCGAATGATTTAACGATAATCTGAACGATAATCGTCCGGTGGAATAGGGCCCTAAGTACGCGTCCCTGCAGACTGTATGTACAGAAAGCTTCTTTACAAAGGGGTAGGAGAGGATTAACACTCTCACAGTTCTTCTCTGTACCTGTCAGTGCAGCCTCTTGTTTTATGACTTTTAACCCGCCTAACACTTTTGTTCCTGTCAGTACTGCTGCACAGAGCTCCATATACTGCTGAGTTTTGGCAGGTCAGGTAAAAACAGTCAACCTTAACGTGGTGAGAGACCTCTGAGCCCCTTGTGACTGCTCTAGCTATGCCACTAACAGGAACACTAGTGAAGATTCAGAAAGACCAATCACCATCACCTGTGGCCAGAAGCTGCTCACTCATATACCTCACAAATAAGAAAGCCTGGAACACCGACCCCAAAGCTGAATAGTCCCTGTGTGATGCAGCACCGCAACACTTGTTCTCATGACAATAGAGGAATGTGTTTTGGCAGAAAAAGATGGCAGGTGAGGCAGGAACCGTTGCAGCACAGGAGTGAGTACAGGTAAGTTTGTGATCAATACAGGAATATTGGTAATTCCAAAAAGTTTGCTTATTTTCTCTTGCAATTGTAACACGGTGCATGGAGAAAGAAGTTATAAGTATATCTAATAAATTCACCAAACAAGTTAATGTTAAAACTGCAGCTCATGTTCTAATAGTTCTGGGCTTTGTTTAGCTCCATAAGTAATTTCTTAACAGGCTTTTAGGTCATCTCACTGTGACCTATTGAAGTAGCTATTTTTACCTAGAAACACATATGCTTTATTTATCTACATTTTTATTTGTCATTTAAATTAACTTAAGAAAGGCTAAAAATTTTGGATGTAATGTGTAACCTATGCATAATTCCTGGCATTAACATTTATAGAGCATAGCAAAATGCACAGTCAAGTGTCCTTTTCTTGGCTCATTAACATCTCGTTAGCACCATGGGCCATTGCACATGATGGTGCCATTATGGAAACAGACATCCAGGATAATTCAGCCCGCTCGCTTTATATCAGGACGGCGCTGTGATTAACGACTGTTGAAGTTGGCGCCATAAAATGGAAGGAACACGGCTTAGTGAACCTTAACCTAAAGGGAATTTATTTCAGATTGTAAAATTGCTGAAAGAGGAAGGACGAGTGAGCAGGTGATGTTAGGATCTGTGCACATACCCACATTTGTTACAAGCTGTTTTAATGTTGGTTTGACTGATTTATGGAATATTAGTACATGAATGTGAATACATCAAGGTCTTCGCTTGATACCATGGGAAGGCTACTGGCAGGATCCAGCTATGATAGATGTCCATTGCTCTACATCTCCTTGTCATTGATGGTGTAATTATAAAAGTAATTGCTTTGTTTGTTTGTTTTAGTGACAGTGTTGGCTATTTTCCATGAACTACATGTGGATACTGATCTGTATACCCTGCTGTTTGGAGAGAGTGTCCTCAACGATGCTGTTGCTATTGTCCTCACATAGTAAGTACTGTGTACTCTTCGTAGTTAATTTTTCTCTAATTTTCATTCACTTACTCTGTAAAGTAATGATCCTTTTTTCACATGTCACTTTAATAAAGTTATTTTATGTTGTAAGATAACATTCCAAAAATTTTTATACCACAAAAATTGAGACTAGGTATCATTTAAAACAACATATTTTATTTATTATAATGCAAAAAAAAGAAAAAAAAAATACACCAAAGACAGAAACCAGACCCAGTGAACACGTTTGCAGCATCATATATAAATAATGTCTATAGAACTCATTTTAATGGGGAAAAATGGGGTTATGACTCTCTTTATATGCTTCCAAGTGTCAATCTATCAATGTAACTGCTTCCACTTGGACAAAACAACAGCTAGTTTACACAAGGAAACACATAATGCGCATTACACCACACTCACCCACATATGCTTCTCAACTGTGCCACTGCAAGTCCCCCTTGACGTACGTTTCGCAATCACCACTTCATCAGGAAGGCATAACTAAACGGCCGTCTGCTCCCGCTATTTACGGGGAGATGCATGCGGCAGGTGACGTCGGCGCCAAAACGTACGTCGATGGGGACTTGCACTGGAACAGTTAAGCAGCATATCTGGGTGAATGGGGTGTAATGTGCATTATGTGTTTCCTTGTGTATACTAGCTGTTGTTTTGTCCATGTGGAAGCAGTTACATTGATTGACACACTGTGGATATATTGCAGAATTTTCTACCTAACTTCTATGCGGGAGTCACCTTTTGCTATGAACTTGCAGTTGCTGAGAATGTTGCAATAAAAGTAGTAAGCAAAAAATGCACAGCATTGCAGAAAATCTAGCATTTTCATCCTGTGAAATTGTACCCTAAAGGGGTACTCCGAGCAAGGGCCTTTTTTAATATATGCTCAAGTATGGGTTGTTAATAAATAATAAAGGACACTTAACTACCTGGCTGCCGCAGCGCCACCAGTATTTTACTGCTCCTTTCTGCTATTTGGCTGCTTCCGGGACCTGTTCTTGTAAGGTTGTAGGCCAGCTCAGCCAATCAGCGACAGAGGCAGGACATCACTGCAGACACTAATTGGCTGGGTGAAACTGCAGCATCTCAACAACAGGTCCTGGAAGTGGATGAATAGTGGGACGTAGCAGTAAGATACAGCGGCGTCACAGAAATCAGGGAGTTAGGTATCCTTCCTTATCCCCGAGCATATATCAAAAAATGCCCTTGCCCGGAGTACTTCTTTAAATGTATACAGAATAAATTGTGTTTAAACACTCAATTGTCATCACCTTCAGCTTTTCTGCTCTACACTGTTATTTGCTATTTTACGTTGTCTCTGCATTAGTGGGGTGAGCCTGCTGTTAAGTTTACAGCATATACATAGAAGAGGCAAACTTGCTTCCATATATCTCTGTAACACACCACCACAAGCACCAGCAGCATGGAAGACTTTATAGAGTAGTACCAAGGAGTCTCAGCTATGAACCTAGTCCTGGGGTTAAAAATTAAGCAGCTGAAGATCTTCTCGGTCTTCTTTTAGACTGCCTTCTTTCCTCTCCGTCCTCTGTAAACTTCGATGGGCCGCTGTAATCTAATTCATAAGTGTACTGATCCAAGATTTAAGCACTTTTTACAAAGGAAGAAAATAGCCTAATAACAGAAGAAAAGTGCACTTTTCCCTTAAGATATGATACAACGTTTTTTTTACAATCACTATGTAAAGTTTAGAATTATTAGTTTATGTATTTATCCAGCATGTTGCTGCACTATTTTTAAATAAATATATATATATATATATATATTGTAGAAGTGTCACTGGAAAAGTGTTCGAGGGGAGGTACATCTCACCCAGGCTACTGCATGTGGTGAGATCGTGAATCCAGGTGAGATCTGTCACTCAGTAGTATTATGCTGCTGAGTTGTTCTTTCCATCTTCCGGGCCTGGATTTACTGGAATGGTGGGTAGGTTGGTAGTGGGACCTGCCATTCCCTTCCCCCCGATCCAGTTCGGGTGTTGCAGTCAGGTGTGCCCTGATGAGCCTGCAACAAGTTAAAAGCTCCACAGAGCTACAGGGGAAGTCGCTCTCAGCCAGGAGGGAACAGCCTGCATGCTGGTTCTCCTGGGAGCAAGGAATACTGCCGCCGCTGGGGCCTATTCATACCCTGCGATACAGCCTATTGAAGTGTCAGACAGGTGACCTGCTTGTTAGTAAGTGCCTAGACGGGCAAGACCTATTTGTTTTGTTTTGTTTATAAAAGCACGGTGTTGCTAAATTTCTGTTTGCTGGACTGTTTATGCTGCAAATAAACGCCAAGCTCCTGTTTTATAAAACCAAGTCTGTTGTGAACTGTGTCCAAACACACCATTCCCCGGGAAGATCCCTACAATATATATATATATATATATATATATATATATATATATATATATATATATATATAATCTTTTACTTACCTGTCTGCAATTTCCAGTGTGCCCCTCAGGTGTCCCTGGTGTCCTGTACCTGCCGCCACTTTCGACAATCTTGGCAGCGACAGTCCGAACAGCCAATCTCTGACCGCGGCACTGTCCTGTCTTGGTCAGTGATTAGCTGAACAACCTGTCATTGCCAAGACATGTCCGTCTCAGAGGTGGCAGAGGCTGTGGTCTGCGAGGGACACTAGAGACGCTGCAGGAGTATGCCAGGAGACCATGGAGAGGGAAGCAGACGTTGTTTGTAATGCTTTATAATAGGGCAGCAACATATACAAGTTTTTGTAAGTGCCAGATAAGTGAATTTTCTATTGATGATGTTAGAAATTTAGATGACAACAATGTTAACAATGTTGGCTACAAACTGCAAAAACATTTTTTTTTTTTTTTTTTTAATTTAAAGTTTTTTTATTTTCAAAGACAAGAAAAGAAAGTATACAATACAAATGGGAACTCGGGACGGCAACTCCCTCTGGGGGGTAGGGGTAAATACAAGGAATGATGTAAATGCACAGAATGCAATCGTAATCGTGAACTGTAACAAAGAACAGTAGGAATGTCAGCATCCGTAACATGACTAGAAAAAAACGAGATCAGTATTCCGGTTGATCTCAGCATAAGTCATTACAAAAACAATGTACTATCATATGCAGGCTGTACTGCAGAGGTAGGAGAGACAGAAGCAAGAAGACGACAAACAAAACACACCGGACAGGAGAGGACAAGACAACAAGAGGATCATAAAAGAGAGGCTGTCCCTGGCGGCAAAAGAGGGGGGGGGCACCCTTCGGGCAACTAGGGACAGAAGGACGGTTTCAGGCCGTGGCGGTTCTATAAGAATCAGAATCCAGGAATAGGAGCCATTGGCCCCAAGTGGCCGTGTACCTCTTCACTGCTGCCGGGGTAACAGCAATGAGGTCCTCCATGTGATGTGTCTGGGCTATTTCCGCAAACCATTCGTCAATAGTCGGAGGGTCGACGGATTTCCATTTCCGAGGGAGGACTGACTTGGCAGCTTGGAGCAGATGGCGTGCCAGAGATTTTTTGAAGCGCGACTGGGCTGTGGGGAACATGAAAAACAGCGTTGCTTCAGGGGTATTAGGGATAGTGATGCCGGTAATTTCCTTAATGAGGCGCAAGACCGTGGGCCAAAATGACCGCAATTTGGGGCATCCCCACCAAATGTGTGTCATGGTGCCTCCCACGCCCCCACAACGCCAACAAATGTCAGGGACCAAGGGGTACCAGCGATGAAGGGCAGCTGGAACCCGGTACCAACGGGACAAAATCTTATAACTGGTCTCCTGTGTCTTACATGCCATAGTAGCTTTGTGAGATAGATAAAAAGCCTTTGACCATTGTTGAGGCGTAAAAGTTTTTCCCAATTCTGTCTCCCATGCCGAGCAGAAGGAGGGCAGATGGTCCAGTCTAGAGGAGAGCAACAGTTGATAAGAGAGAGAGATGGCATGCGGGGGACAGGAAGGCGCCACACACAACTTTTCAAAGTCCGACAACGTATTATGGAGAGCGTGAGTACGTGAGGTGGTCGTGTAGAAATGCTGCAGTTGAATATACTCAAACAGGTGTCTGGACAAGGGGGGTGCGGAGGGGAGAATGTCGGATAAGGGTAACAGTGCTCCCCGTTTGACTACGTGATAGAAGCGGAGAGGGGTGTCCCTGGGCGTGCCTAAGAAGGTCCGGGATATACCTGGTTGAAAGTCAGGGTTATCTGTGACGGGGGTCATAGGACCGCGACTATCCAACAGAGCACAAGGAGACCCGGTGGCCGGTAAAGATGCAAGAGTATGGCGAGTTGTGTAGGACAGAGGTGTGCGGTCTGCCAAGGTAGGGGACCATGTCCATGGGAGCGTGGACAAAGGCCGAGGGCACTGGGCCTGTGCCAACCGTACCCACAGCTTAGAAGTAGAATGATGAAACATGTCCAAGATCCTCACGTGGACACAAGATAGATAATAAAGGCGGCAATCTGGCAGACCAACCCCCCCCCCCCGCATCCTTAGGACGAGAAAGAACCTCGCGTCTGATTCTGGGATGGCCAGGGGACCAGACGAAGGAAGAAAAGCAATGCTGCACTTGTTTCCAAAAGGAAACGGGGATGCGGACTGGGATGGTCTGCAAGAGATAGAGCAGTCGAGGGAGAAGGGTCATTTTCAGGATATTAATTCTCCCGAACCAAGAGAAATCTTTCTTGGTCCAGGCTGTCAGGTCCGTTCGGAAACGGCCTAACAGAGGCAGGAAATTAGCATCAAAGAGTTGGGACAATGTGGGGGGGATGCGTATGCCCAGGTATGATATGCCTGCGGGGGGCCATGGAAAATTTTCCTGAAGAGAGCGCACCGTGGCGCTGTCCAAGGAGACATTGAGGGCTTCAGATTTAGCAAGGTTAATTTTAAAATTTGACCATACACCAAACCGGTCTAGTCGAGACATAAGGGAAGGGAGGGACAAGCGTGGGTTTGTGATATAAAGCAAGAGGTCGTCCGCGAAAGCGGAGCATTTATACTCGTGGGATCCAATGGTGATCCCCCGTATCTCTGGGTCAGAGCGGATGGTGGACATTAGATTTTCCATGATCAGGACATAAAGGAGGGGGGACAGGGGGCACCCCTGTCTCGTTCCATTGGAAATAGAAAAGGGTGCCGACAACGTGCCATTGATTTTCAACTGAGCGGAGGGAGTGTTATAAAGGGCTAGAATTTTCGAGAGGAAGGACGGGCCTATGCCCACACGTTGTAGGGTTTGTACCAGGGAGGACCACGAGACTCTATCAAAAGCCTTCTCGGCGTCTAAAGAGAGAACCATCAGGGGTACATTGTTAGATTGAGCGTAATGAATTATGTCTAATGTCTTGAGAGTATTATCGCGGGCCTCCCTCCCTGGTACAAAACCCACTTGGTCCGCATGGATGAGATCCGGCAGGTGTGGGTTCAGCCTGTTGGCAATTAGTTTGGCATAAAGTTTCAGGTCCACATTGAGGAGGGAGATGGGCCTGTAGCTCCCACAGGTCTGCGGGTCCTTCCCGGGTTTAGGAATAAGGGCGACATGGGCCATAGTAGTGTGTTGCGGAAAGGGGACGGAGTCGGATATGGAGTTGAAGGCCGAGAGCATGGTGGGGCCTAGGGATTCCTGAAGCACTTTGTAGAATTGGGCTGTCAGGCCGTCTGGGCCCGGGCTCTTCCCTCCCGGGAGTTGTGCAATAGCACAATTGAGTTCGTGCAACGCGAACGGCTCCTCCAGGGTTACTGCCGTATCGCTGGAGATCTAAGTAGCAATAGGAGGGGGAGAGAAGGGCTCAGGCACTGAGGCCGAGGGTTTAGGAAGATTATAAAGGGTAGTGTAGTAGGAATGGAATGTGGATGCTATTTCCGGGGTGATATGGGTAGTTACATTCGCAGTGGTCCGGATACAGGGGATATGCGATTGCGCCAGTTTGTCCCTTACAGCCCTCGCCAACATGCGTCCACACTTATTGCCATTTTCATAAAATTTACTACGACAGGACTGCAATAGACGGCCCCACGATGCCTCTAAGAGGCGTTTAACCTCAGAGCGTGCAGCTTGTAAGTCCCTCAGAATCGGGAGAGACAGAGCATGTTTGTGGGCGAGCTCAAGGGAGGAAACCTTAGCAAGCGCTTTTGTCAGGGAAGCCGCCTTCTCCCTCTTAAGTCTGGAACCGTGTTTAATGAGGACTCCTCGGAGGACACACTTGAGAGCTTCCCATTGAATAATAGGTGAAGTAGTATCCACAGCATGATCGGAACAAAAGTGCGTGACCGATTGTTTAAGGTCAGCAACACAAACGGTGTCCAAGAGGAGGGACTCATTCAAACGCCAGGTCCATTGAGGTTTGGACAGGAAAGGGAGTGTGAGGGAGCAGAAGACAGGGGCATGGTCTGACCATAAAATGTTGCCAATAGAGGTGTAGGAGAGCCATGGCAGGGCACTATGCTGTATGAGAATGTGGTCAATGCGACTATAAGTCCCATGGGGGTTGGAATAGAAACTATAGTCCCGATCAGCTGAGTGCGACAGCCGCCAGGCATCATAAAGTTGCAGCGACAGAAAGGCTCACTTGACCCTCTTTATGGCCGCGTAGGAGATAGACGATCGACCCGAGGAGTTATCCATAGACGGGTCCAAAGTTAAGATAAGGTCACCGCACAGGATTACAGTCCCCTTGACCACAGGTAGTGACAGCTCAATCAGATGGGTGAGAAAGGAAACCTGGTCATGATTCGGGGCATAGGCATTGATAATAGTGAAAACGTGACCATTAACAGATAAGGAGAGGATAAGGTACCTAGCCGCCGGGTCTGTAATGCAGTGAAGGATCTGGCAGGGCAAATTCTTATGTATGGCAATAGCCACTCCCTTGGTTCTAGCCTCGGGGTTGTTAGAGAAAAACCACTGAGTGTAATGTCTATGACGGATAGCGGGGGTGTGGTTGACCTTGAAATGTGTTTCCTGTAGACAGAGGACATGTACCTTTCTACGGTGGAAGTGATGTAGGATCTGTGATCGCTTCCCGGGTGTGTTCAGTCCCTGCACATTAAAAGAGGCAACATGAAGGTTCGCCATGGGGTGCGGGCAAGGGGCGTTACGGAGAGGGCCGTGGAGACCCTAAAGAAGGGCCGTCAGGGTCAACCGACTCTGGAAAAAAGGAAAAACAATTAGTGAAGGACAAACAGGGGGGTGGGGTAGGAAGGTGGGAGAACACAACACGAGTACAAATATACAAGCAGTAAGGAATAAAACTGCAGCGTATTCTCAACAAAAGCACAGCTGAAGGGCTACCAAACCAGAGAAAACTCGGGTCCGGTGTCCCACCTATGGGGGGAGAGAGGCAGACAAGTACCGTATGCGCAGTGCAGGGGGCTCCTCACAGACCTTGAGGAAAGTATGTTAAGGCAAACAAGCAAAACTTATGACTAACGGTTAAACATGGATAGAACTATGAGGGTTGTACCAGATATAGAACAGAACCTGCCCAGGGGAGGCAGAACAGAAAAAGGATGCAATATAGACAGATGTAGGGGGCAATATGAACAAGGTGTCAAACAGCAACAATCACTGTGTTAGAAAAGAGAGCATCGAAGGTCCCTCCACGGGAAGCATCTGCGGTGTTCCATTTCAGATGGCTCCATCTCATTTGCGCGATGACTCTGAGGGCCGAGGCGCAGGGGGCGAGGATCTACGGGGCCCGTGGCGATCTCGGAGGGAGTCCTTGAGTGATAGATGCTGGGTCTCTAGGTGAGAGAGGTCTCTTGGCACCCCGGGTCGAAGAGAGGAGGGAAGGCCATTCCGGGAGAGTGAGGCCAGTGATGTCAAGGTCCCTGAGGAAATCCGGAACATCAGCGGGGGCTCGTAGAGTGAGGGTGCGGCCATTCCGGCGGACAGTCAGCGCAAAAGGATAGCCCCAGCAAAAGGGTATATTGCGGTCTCTGAGAATGTCCAACAGGGGGCGCAGGGCCGCTCTCTGACCAGCGTGTGTCGGGAAAGGTCAGGCAGAATGAGGAGATGAGCCCCCCTATACACCACAGCACGTCGTTTGCGGGCCCTCAGGAGAATTTCTTCCTTAGTGGAGTAAAAATGAACCCGACAGATAACATCCCTGGGGTTTTGGTCATCTCGACTGGGTGGGCGTAGCGCCCTATGCGCCCTATCTAGTTCAATGTGTGTGTTAGGCGGCTGCTCCAGGAGATCGTTAAAAATACCGGAGAGAACAGCAAACAGGTCCGATGAAGCAATCGACTCAGGAAGCCCCCGGATCCGCAAGTTGTTCCTCCGGTTGCCGTTCTCTATATCGTCCATGTGTTGCTGGAGGACAAACAGTTGGTCAGTATGTAAGTTCACAGTGGACTGTAAGGCAGACAGAGAGGTGGATGTGGTCTCCTGAGCGACCTCCAGGTTATCCACTCTGGTGGAGACCGCTGTTAATTCAGTACGAAACTGCGCAAACTCTTGCTTGCACTCGTCCACCAGTTGTTTAGCTAGAATTGAGATGTCACTCCTAGTGGGTAAGGATTGAGTAAGGATCTTGAGATCCGCCAGAGATGCAGGTCTACTATCATCAAGGCCAGAAGTGCAGGAGGAGGACAAATGCAATGGTAGCTCCTGGGTACAGAGAGGAGGGTGCTGTGTAGCTTGTCTGAATATCGTATCGGTGGGGTGCCAACCAGGGAAGGAGGAATTGAGGGGTGAATGTCCAGCAACAGTCCCTTGGGTGGAGAGGAGCCTGCAGGGGCATGTACTAAGGCCACTGTGTGACCAAGTGCGGCCTGATTACGTCTAGGGGAGCCCCCCCACGAGGATCCTGAGGACCATGCAGGGGATAGGCCACCCTGTGTGCCCACCGGAGCTAGGGCAAGTGGGGGTGCGGGGGCTCCCTGGCTGAGGGGGGAAGAAGTGGGGGGGGAGAACCATGCCAAGTCCTGGGCAGATTGCACCCATACGGGCGCCGCTGGGTTCAGTGCTGCAGCAGGGGGTGCAGTGACGGCCGCTTCTGGGGCAGTGAGGGGGGCGCCATCTTGGATTTGGGCCTCAACCTGCCGGGGGCTGTTATGAGGAGAGGGGCAGGAGGAGAGGGGCGCCAGACAGTGGGCACAGTCTAGAGGTACCTGATGGGGCCCCAGGCGCAGCTCTCCCACGGCTCCTGTGTCGCGTCTCCTGCGCCGTGCGTCCGGGCAAGATGGCCACCGGAGCCTGGAGGGGATGGTGAGGGGGAAGGGCGGGAGGCCTGTGCCGGATCCCCGTGGCAATGTTGTGGCCGGGAGGAGGCTGCCGGATCCTCCGGAGCGCGGGCAGCAGTGGATGGGGTGGCTGACTGTAAGCGGGCCGCTGAGGGGGTGACGGGCACAGGGTCCTCATGGCGGCGGCCATCTTCCTTCCCCTGCAGCTCCGTCATCTGGTGTGAGGATGATGCCTCTGGCCGGAGGAAATAATGGCCAATTTCCCCCTGGGGTGAGCAGGCACGGGTGGAGGAGCCTCCCCTGAGCTTTCTGGAGGTTTTCCCCATGATTGAGGTGCAGGATGCCTTTGGATGGTGAATGGGCCTGGAGGAGCTCTGCAGAACACGTCCTCACAGCAGCATGGCTAGACACGCCCCCCACAAAAACATTTTTATATCAAGACCTCCTAGAGCAGGTGCCTCGTGTTAGTAAGGGTACACTACGCCTAGGACATGATGAATTTAGCTCCTAATTTATTCATTTAGAACGGAAAGCTTTGAGCAGTGTATCCCTGTTGTTTTTTAAGTCATGTTGTTATGTTAGTTTGCAGAGATTTATGAGCACCTCAGTGTTCTTCCATTGGAGTCTTGAGGACTAGAATATTTCCTCTTGGACTAGGATGTTTAAATTGATTTAATGATGTTTCTAATGCTGTGTTGTTTCTTTTCATTAAATATGGATGTAGTTCCCTTAATAATGTAATTTTATCAGAGTCAATAAATCACAAGTGCTTATTGTAAGTCTTTGTTTATGTGAACTTAAGTGTTGAAGTTGACATTTTGGGGAAGCATTTCATTTACAGTTGAAGAGATAAAAAAATACACTGATAGGAACAAAAGTAATCTAAAATCAAAATAAATAAATTAAAAAAATTACCCATACAGCTGGTGAGTTCACAAAAGTCTATGGCCTTAAGCCTTTTCCCAAGAAGGGTAGTAGTCACCATGTGCATTTTCAATAAGTAAGCAAAATATCTACTTGTTAAAGAGTACTTGCCATGTCATGAGGCATAACAAGAGTAAAGAGTTCAGCAGCACAAAAGGGACCTTACTGTAGCTGGGTAGGATGCACGCTGGGTTGCAGATAACTCCCACTACCCGCCAATGATATGCAAAAGTAGGACAGTTTAGCAGCATCCAAGGTAGATTAAGTAATCAAGGCTTTATTCCATATCCAAATAAAAAGATTTGCAACATTTTGACCAATGGTGGTCTTTGTCAAGAATGTGATCAGGCATGTCAAAAGGTATTGATTATTGCTGAGACCCACTGTGATCAGGCAACACACAGTGCCATGCAATCCAGTACATAGCTGTATCTCCATAACAACCAATTCCACCAATGTAAATCTATGAGATTACCTTGTCAGAATAAGTGGCTGGTCGGGAAGTTGGTTGTGCTGATGCACTCTCCTTAGCTCTTGATCACAGCAGGTCTCAGCAGTGAGATCCATGGTGATCAATTACTGAGTTATTTTTCATGATAGTGACTCGTCATAAAATTTCTTCATAAAATAACAGAAATGTTTCTCCTTCTTTACAAAATCTGTGTAGCATCAGGCATAAAGCAATAAAGTCGCATGCAATAGAAATTACAGCTCGAGGAATAATTGGTGAAGCTAATATCTAGTGACTTCATAAACTGAGAACACAGAATGCTACTTGTGTGTAGGTGGTTAATGCACCTAAAGCTTTAAAATCTAACTACATCATTTTACATAATAAGCCGCAAAAGATTTTAATAAAACAAATGTAATCTCCATTGGATGAGAGCAGTTCTTACTGGTGGAGCAGCGGAGGCTCTAATCCTCCAAACTCCTTTATTCTTTTGTCTTGTGATACCATTAATCACATTCCACTGGTAAAGCGATGGCAACCACTGAGAGTAATGATGGGTAAAAATTATCCAGGGGTGTTACAAGGATTCCTGGGACTGGGAGTGGAATTAGGCTTTTTTTTTACAGTGATCAAAAGAAAAACTCTGTTTAATTCATATATGCAGCATCTTTGATTCTGTGTTTAGAGGGAATTGGTCCCTGTAGTGAATGTAACATCAGAAAATGGCCTATTGTTTAAAATCATGGCTTTTGTTTAACATATTTTTGGTGATTTTCTTTTTTTTAATTTTCTGTTTTACTATATACATTTTAAAATTGTCCTAGCCTAAAACTAAACAATGATTATAAGGAGGAGGCTGCTGGAAAGTGATGTCTACAGCATTAGAGTGAAAGCTAGTACATAGACAAGACAGTAGGTAAAACTCACAGCTCGCACTTCTCCATTTGGTTTGACCTCTGGACAGGTCACAGAGCACATCCAATAACCTTTCCCACTCAGGTCAATGGGGCAACTACTGTCTGTTGTTATCTATGGCCATGTAGCTGCTGTAAAGAATATCTTAGCATGATGGTTGACCTTATAATGTTAAAAACACATACTATATATAACAATATGGAAATACATAAAAGAACATATTTCAGTTATTGACTCTTATCAAGCTGTTACATTTTTGCCATATAACCACCTGCAAAATCAGTTATAGTATCATGTTTCCTACAGGGTGCCTCCTAAATCAGCCCAATTATGAAAGTGAAGAAAATGGTCTTGGTTTGTTACATGCCCCCATTGTATGTAAACCACAGCTTCAACTAGTCATGTAGGTGGTAAACACTATGCAACGGTCACAGTGTCTCCAGCTCCAACCACACCTACTGGGACATGATTGACGTTGCAGTGAAGGTCTGATGTCATCCAATTCTTTGCCAAAATCCATACATGCTTAGTGGTACATGTAATAATGTAACTTTTGACATACCTTATATTAATCAGAGAATAGGGTATTCAGTATTAATATTTAATTATGAAGTTATGAATCAGTATTTGATGGGCAAATATTTTTTAGATTAAAATTTTTTTTAACCTGCCTGTTTTGAGTATTCAACCAAAATTGTACATAATTCGGGATTAGCGCCCAATTTCTCATTTGCGACTTTTTAAAAAGTCGCATAAACAGGTGCAGGCCTACGTCTGGTCAGTGCCAGGTGGATATGCTTGTGCAAATTCTGCTACTTTTTCTGCATTTTTTTTTTTTTTACGTAGATACATTCACATAGCAGCTCTACATTTTAACAAATCAGTCACAGGATATTGAAACAAAACATACACCAATGCCCATTAGAATAATTAGAACACAAATAAGACTCCTTAGTAAATGTCTTCCATAACTTTTATTTTATCTCAATTTAAAAACACTCCCCACAACATATACACACAATAAATCTAAACAGACCATGCTGGCTCCAGGATTTTGTATGCTCCCTTTGGTAACAGAGCCTCAGTGGGCCCCTCATCCATCCGTCCAGCCATCCACAGACACTGACTGACATACACAATACTGACTGACACACACTCTAACTGACGCACAATTCTGACTGACACACACACTTACTGACTGACACACATTACGGCTGATCGCCACACTGTAATTAAGTTGAGGACCTTCCAATCATGTGATCAGGTCCTTTATCCCTTTCTCTCTGCAGGACCCTCACAGGCCCTGCTCTTTCTCTGTCTTCTGCACTACAGTGAGCAGGCTGAACATCAGAACACCAGGCCCCTCTCCCTCTCTGGGCCCCCGGAGGCCCTGTACTGACGCCGGCCCTGACTGTAAAGCATGTCACTAAATGCTGGTAAAAACTGCTCAGGTGAGATAGTTACATACATAATTAATAAGGTTGAAAGAAGGCAAAAATTCAACAGATTCAACCTAGATGGCCACCCTCATAATAATTTCTTACAAATAATTAGAAACAGAAAAAAAAAGAACAGTATAAGACTCCAATCAGTAAAAACAAATCTAGGTGATACATTCTCTTTAAAACTGCTTTGAATATATATATATATATATATATATATATATATATATATATATATATATATAATTTATATATGTATAAAAAGCATAGAGGAAAGGAAACGGTGTGCCCAAAAAGATGCAAATGTAGAAGTTCCAAATTCTCATTAGTATGACAGAGAAGACACCATGAGTAATCCTTTCTTATTGCATTCCTTCCCCAGACAAATACCACAAGGATAAACTGATTATTCTTAAGAACAAACATCCTTTTTTTTCGATATCTGAATGCAGTTTACTTGGCTTTACAAAGTATTCATATCCTCTTACGAAAAGGTTGTTCTTCTTTGTTTCCTTTTTAAAATGAATGGAAGAATTGAAGTCTTCGGCTGTTTGGCTCCGTCTATGCATTTGATTATCCATTACAAGTGACATGTATTTTCGGCATTACCTGTGCCTCATGCTCAGCTCACTATAGGATATATTCATTTTCAGCAGTTGTCTGAGCAGCAGAGGACATGACACGCTGCTGTACCTGTTCCACTTTATGACTCTGACTCAGATCATTTGTTATCCCGATGTATGTTGTTTATTGAATTACTGTAGTGAGAACAGCCTGTTGGGTCTAGATATTCTGCAGCAGGATTTAATCTTTTCTCCCTCCGCAAAGCTGATATCATGTTAAACTCTGTCTTCCGCTTTCTCTCCAACGCTTCAAATAACTTTAGTTTAGATTCTCAATTCTTTCTCTTTAGAGGTAAGAATGGATTGGAAAATCTATTGAAATCACTTGCTTAAAAAGAAATGTACTGACAATACTCTCGCTTAATGCTTAGTAGAGAGTAGAAGTCAAGTGCAATATTGATTAGTCAGTGGTCTGTTGTCTTTAAAAAGTGCACAAGGTGGCGGGAACATGTCATTTCTTTGAGCGTAGAGCGGAGGGGCGCAAGCCCTCCTATTCAAACAAATTGTAGACAGGATTCGGTGCTGAGTCCGCTTGGGGGGTTTCTGCACAGAATCTTGAAGCCGATTTTTAGTGTGAATGGGGCCTTAGTATCTTGGGTCTAACTGATGTGACTGCCAGCCTTTTGATTAATCAACTAGAAAGCATGGTACCAATTTGTCTCCTTTTAGATCCTCTTGAGTTTTTTCCAGGGTACTTAAAAGGGTTTTTCCACCTTCCCCACGGAACGGGAAGGCAACAGGAGTCAAATGCCCGAAGGTTCGGGTTCGTTCGAACCTGAACTTCGGCCCTGTTTAAACATCTCTAATTTTTAGCAATTCCATAGAGTTTGAAGGTTGAATAGAGCTGCAGTGTATGCATATGTGTAAACTGATGCTGCATTGAAACAGGGCCACTTGGGACCTATCCTATGAATAATTGATACATTGCCATTGTAGAAATACTCCTTACATTGTGGGACAGAACCTTTTAGGGAGGAATTATTATAGGTTCCCTGATTAATAGCTAAAAACCTCTTTAGTATGAAGTCTAACTTTTTGGCTGTTTTCTGTATAGGAGGAATACAATCATCTTAATGGTCTGTCCACACGTACAGACTCGCAGCGTAAGACTCGCTGCGAGTCTGTCAGGTTGTGGCAGTTCACTGTTACTACATTACATTGTTACGTAGTAAAGGCAAATTCAAGAAGCGGCAACTCACCAAACAAGTGCGGTTTATTCAAAACAGAAACCGGTCATCGGTACACAGGCATGGCAATCGCTTAGTGTGTCCCACTGAGGCTACGTTTCAAGCTTCCGCGCTTCAACTGGCCTCGTAATACGTAATGACGTGGATCTACGTGGGCTAAATACCCACCCCTTGTCCACGGAGAACCGTGACGGCAAGTTACAAGTGTATTTAAAGTGACAGTACACCTAAATCATATTATACACAAATAAAGCTTAACACATAGTATCTAACATATTATATAACATATTATACAAATACAGATAGATCATTAGATCACAAATCCAAGGGGACCCAAGACTCCAGTCTTTGCGATCCACACTGCTTTCCTCTGCAGCAATATTCGCTGGCGGTCTCCACCTCTCTTAGGAGTGTGAACCACTTCTAAGCCTGCGAATCGCAAAACACTGGGATCACCATCATGGCTTTCTCTTATATGTTCAATTAGTTTAGGTGAGCCTATGCCTGACTTCACAGACTTAAAATGCTCTCTAAATCTGACATATAAATATCTGATGGTTTTTCCAATGTAGAAATACCCGCACAGGCATATAACCGTGTAAGCAACGAATTTGCTTTTACATGTTATTAGTTGATTGACACAGTGCTCATATCCACCCATATGTATATTTCTTGAACTCACATTATAACTGCAAAATCGGCACTGTCTGCATTTAAAATTACCTTTAGGTAGTGATTCTCTTAGCCAATTCGGTTTGGGTTCAGGAAGTACACTACTGGTTAATGTGTTCCCTATGGTTTTTCCTTTACGGTAGGCTACTACGGGTTTATTTTTAGTGACGGTTTTTAGATCATCATCCGCCTCCAATATGTGCCAGTGTCTTAAAATTGCAGCACGGATTCGGCTGTCCATGCTCGTGTGTTTAAATGAAAAACAGAACTTATCTTCCTCCCCGCTGAATCTATTCCTAGGCTCTCTATTTTCTACTTTCTGATAGGCCTCGTCCACTGTCCTTTCCGGATAACCTCTGTCTATTAGTCTCTTTTTCAAGTCTACTGCTTGAGTTACGTAGGTCTCTCAAAGACTATTAATTCTTTAAAGCCTAGTAAACTGTCCAATAGGGACGGCACGTTTAACGTGCTCGGGGTGGTAGCTTTTATAATGCAATAGGGAGTTTGTGGCCGTCTCTTTTCTAAATCCTTCTGTGGCTGGGGTCCCTTCTTTTGCTGTCACTACTGTGTCTAGGAACTCTAATCTGTCTCCCCCAAACTTAGCTGTAAATAGCATATTAGAGCTATTGGTGGTGTTGAGATAGTGTATAAAATTGGAGAAGTCTTCTGGGGTACCCGTCCACACCATGAAGACGTCATCCACATACCTGTGGTAGGTCCTGATGAACTTGGCATACATGTTTTTAGGGGTGTATAGATACTCTTTTTCAAATGCAATGAGAAACAGATTCGTGTACGTACACGATACAGGGGTGCCCATCGCGGTACCGGTAGTCTTGAGGTACCACTCATTGTTAAACATAAATGCATTATTGCGGAGGATTAGTAGTAAAGATTCGCAAACGAAATCGATGTACCTCACAGACTTACTGGCACTGGTTAGGGCGTCCCTGACCGCTCGTATCCCATCCTCATGGGGTATACGAGTGTACAGACTCTTTACATCTATTGACACTAGTGCGTCTCCCTCCATCCACATTACATCTTTAACAATGTCAAGGAATTCACCAGTGTCTTTCACGTAAGACGGAGCTGTTCTAAGTAGGGGGCATAAGAGCCTAGGAGCCTAACTCCCTATTGCATTATAAAAGCTACCACCCCGAGCATGTTAAATGTGCCGTCCCCATTGGACAGTTTACTAGGCTTAAAAGAATTAATAGTCATCGAGAGACCTACGTAACTCAAGCAGTAGACTTGAAAAAGAGACTAATAGACAGAGGTTATCCGGAAAGGACAGTGGACGAGGCCTATCAGAAAGTAGAAAACAGAGAGCCTAGGAATATATTCAGCGGGGAGGAAGATAAGTTCTGTTTTTCATTTAAACACACGAGCATGGACAGCCAAATCCGTGCTGCAATTTTAAAACACTGGCACATATTGGAGGCGGATGATGATCTAAAAACCGTCACTAAAAATAAACCCGTAGTAGCCTACCGTAAAGGAAAAACCATAGGGGACACATTAACCAGTAGTGTACTTCCTGAACCCAAACCGAATTGGCTAAGAGAATCACTACCTAAAGGTAATTTTAAATGCAGACAGTGCCGATTTTGCAGTTATATATTAATGTGAGTTCAAGAAATATACATATGGGTGGATATGAGCACTGTGTCAATCAACTAATAACATGTAAAAGCAAATTCGTTGTTTACACGGTTATATGCCCGTGCGGGTATTTCTACATTGGAAAAACCATCAGATATTTATATGTCAGATTTAGAGAGCATTTTAAGTCTGTGAAGTCAGGCATAGGCTCACCTAAACTAATTGAACATATAAGAGAAAGCCAAGATGGTGATCCCAGTGTTTTGCGATTCGCAGGCTTAGAAGTGGTTCACACTCCTAAGAGAGGTGGAGACCGCCAGCGAATATTGCTGCAGAGGGAAGCAGTGTGGATCGCAAAGACTGGAGCCTTGGGTCCCCTTGGATTGAACGATTGTAATGATCTATCTGTATTTGTATAATATGTTATATAATATGTTAGATACTATGTGTTAAGCTTTATTTGTGTATAATATGATTTAGGTGTACTGTCACTTTAAATACACTTGTAACTTGCTGTCACGGTTCTCGGTGGACAAGGGGTGGGTATTTAGCCCACGTAGATCCACGTCATTACGTATTACGAGACCAGTTGAAGCGCGGAAGCGTGAAACGGCCGTAGCCTCAGTGGGACACACTAAGCGATTGCCATGCCTGTGTACCGATGACCGGTTTCTGTTTTGAATAAACCGCACTTGTTTGGTGGGACTATATGTATGCAGAGCACCACCTGAATAGTGCACCACACATCACACATGCAAAGATTGCACGCCAGCAACCCCCAGCACCGAGCGAATAGAGACAGTGCCAAGCGCTTTCCGCTCTTATTGAACATTACATTGTTACTACGGGGTCCCGCTGTCCTGTTCTCCCACCCAGCCAATCAGTAGCTGCGGCTGGGCAACACACTGATTGGCCGGGTGGGAGAGCAGGACACCGGGACCCCATGCAGCAAGGAGAGGTAATGTATATAGACACAGCAGAGCAGGAGCCAGGCAGGAGCTGAAGGGGTTAAGGTGCCTGCAGAATTACATCCACGCAGCGGTCGTTCAGACAGCTGCGAGTATGTAGTGACAGGGAACTGCCAGGACCTGACAGACTCGCAGCGAGATTTACGCTGCCGGTCTGTACGTGTGGACAGACCCTAAAGGGAACCTGTCTTCACTTTCATGCTGCCTGAACCATAAGTCATTCGGTTGGTCACTGACAGCTTCTTCCCACCCTGCCAGTCTTGATTGACAGATATCTCACTGCTTGGGTACAGATAGAGATCTACCAATCAAGGCCAGCGAGAGGGGAGAAGCTGGCATAGACTCTAGGAATATGTCACCAAGACAATGCTGTAGATTATACAGCTACCACCATAATGTTATAGAGCAGGGAGAACTGAGGAGATTGATATATATCTTTGTGGGAAAAGATTCACTGTAACTTGTAACTTGTTGATTGAAATCCCCGATCATCCGGTGGTAAGGAGTCCAGTGGGAGGTGTCACTCAATGGACTGGACTCTTTAGCACAAAAAGGTCAAATATTTCAATCAATAAATTACAAGTTATACTGAATCTGCTCAGCTACTTCTGCTCTATAATATGATGCCGATAGCGTAGGTAGCATTTTCATGGGTTCCCTTTAAGATTTTAGCGTATGAAAACCATATTTTTTGTATCACTAACTGGTACACAGTGGGCTTAAAATGTTGTGGGTAGAAATTATAACATATGAACAGTAAGCATGAGTGACAGGCAGAAATACATGTTATCATGAATGTGTATGAGAGCTAGGAGTCAGGATAATTAAATATTTTTGTGAGGTTTTTGTTTATTAGCTTATGTAAATGTAAGTAGCCCTGAGCGTACACAATGCCTCAGCCAAATTGCTTTCTGATCTATGGAATTAGAATTTTAAGCCCTTCATGTACACATTTTTATATTGTAGCTTCTTTCTTTTATGACTGATGTTGTCCTAAGCAATTAAGTTATTTCTGTAGCAGTACATCTCTGTATGATAATGGAAAACCGTGGAAAACGATAGAAGCTCAAACTATTTTTGTCCTCCTAGATAGAGACAGATGTGGGATAGTTACATTCAAATGGGGATATGTATATTTATCACAGTAAACTGTATCAGATATAAGGCAGATACACTGATCATTTAGCTACAAGTGAGATTGAAAAGATTAAAAGCAGGCAGGGAATAGTAGATCATGCCCACCCATACTGCGGGCATCACGTTTCCAAGTAGCCAGGCTGCCATAATTTTAATATTGCGTCAGGTTTGGCATAAAAGCCTTCTTACATTTTAAATTTATGCTTGAATCACTATCACAGTGTGTTGTCCCTCATATGCCAGGCTTGCTCACTGCTGGGTTTGTTGACAAGTGGTTTGTGTAAGTGGAGTTAAAGAGGAGTTAAAAGAAGGAGTTAAATTTCTGGTGCTAAATTTCTTTTTCACAGTTTTTTGCACTAAGGATAATGGGAGGTTTCATTCAGTGCGCAGTCTGCCACATGTATGCACAAATGGAGCAGGAGTTCCAGGGTGAATACCGCTGTGGCAGATGTGAGCATGTTGCCCATCTAGAAGCTCGAGTTAGAGATCTGGAGAAGCATATTGCAACACTGAGGGAAATTGACCACCTTCAGAGGGAACTTCTGCTCACTGAGCAGGAAGTTAGTGGGGTAGAGATGGAGGGTGGTGATAAAGATTGGGAGGCCCAAGTAAGGAGCTGGGTTAATGCAGCTAGAGGGACCAGTAAGGGATCCAAGAAAAGGAAGGCCACTTCTCCTACTGTATACCCAAGCAAAATTGCCAGGTTAGGTGATGATGCAAGGGCATCAGTGTCAGAAATGGCAGCTCTAGTGGATTCTGCTCTCGCTAAAAGCCGGGGGAACAGTCCAACTAGTAGTGGGTGGGATGGTATTGTAGGTAGGCCTAGACAGCTAGTGGTTGTAGGGGATTCTATAATCAGGAAGATGGATAGAATAATTTGTCGCCAAAACCGCCTTAACCGAATGGTTTGCTGTCTCTCTGGTGCCAGGGTTCGGCATGTGGTGGAAATGGTGGATAAATTACTTGGGGGCTGGGGATGACCCAGCTGTCGTGGTCCATGTGGAAACCAATGACAGGATACACGGTAGGTCTATTAAAAATAATGTCAGAGAACTAGGTGCCAAGTTGAAGGGATGGACCTCCAAGGTTGTATTCTCTGAAATACTGCCTGTGCCATGCGCACCACAGGTAAGACAGCGGGAGCTTATGGAGTTAAATGCATGGCTCAAGCCATGGTGTAGAGGAGAAGGGTTTGGGTTTTTAGAGCACTGGGCTGACTTTTCATTGGGGTACAAACTGTTTTCCACAGATGATTTGCACCTGAATGGAAGGGGATCCGCTGTTCTAGGGGAGAGAAACCTAAAAGGGGTGGAGGGGTTTTTAAACTAGGGATGTGGAGGAAGGACAATGAAAATTGAGGTGGGAGGAGAAGGGTACTGTGTGGGGAGGATAAGAGCAGTAGATAGGGAGATCCATTTGTTGCGGATGAGCAGTGAGGATGGTTGTAGCCACAGCACTTCAATAAAACCAATTTCTTATAATGAAGGAGTTAAATTAGATGGTAATATACAGTAAAGTGTATGGTTACTAATGGCAGAAGTCTAGCCAGCAAGATTGGGGAGTCCATTGATGTGGTCGGTGTGACTGAGACATGGCTGGACTCCTCAAATGACTGGGCTGTCAATATTCAGGGATTTACATAGTTCAGAAGGGGAATAAGTGGGTAGAACTACAGAGGGAAGTAAATGGTGAAAATGTTTTTCTTGGCTTAATCTATAGACCCCCAACATTACTGGGGGTATAGAAGGTCAGTTGCATAGACAAATAGAGCGGGCTGCCCGGGAGGGGACAGTAGTGGGAATGGGTGATTGGGGTCACGGTTCAACTAAAACCACAAAGGGGAGAGAATTTCTTAACCTCCTGCATGATAATTTTCTGGGCCAGTTTTGAGCCAACAAGAAGTGATGCACTGTTGGATCTGGTTATTTCTAACAATACTGAGCTGGTTGGGTAATAGTGACCACAATATAGTCACTGATAGAGAAGGATCTGGGTGTACTTGTAGATAATAGACTACAGAACAGCACACAATGTCAGTCAGCTGCTTCTAAGGCGGGCAGGATATTGTCATGCTCAATCTCTGGAGGTGACAAGCCTTCTTTACCATGAGAACTGTGAATCTGTGGAACAGTCTACCACATGATCTGGTCACAGCAAAAACAGTAGAGGGCTTCAAAACAGGCTTAGACAAGTTCTTAGACCAAAATAACATAAATGCATATGTATAGAACCTATCATCATCTGTCCCCTTCCCTGTGTCCATCCCCTCCTTGTATACCCCCCTTGCCTGCATCATCACCTCCTTGGTTGAACTTGATGGACATGTGTTTTTCTTCAACCGTATTAACTATGTAACTATGTAAGTTTTATCAGATGGTTTACTTCATTAAAGGGAATAACCCCTCTGAAAATACTGTAATCGCTGAATAGGTAAAGAAACTCAAATTCTGGGTCATTTTTATCTTTGATCAAACTTGCAGATAGGTAGGGCAGTTCCCTGAGAAGTCTATGGTGGTAAGAAAGGATCTACTAGGAACATGTAGGCCCACTCACTCTGTGGCAGAAACTTCACGGGTGGCTTAGAATGGACAGATGGATCAGTGTAATCCCCAGAGTTACCACTAGGGATTGTAAAATAAAGGCGCCCCAAGGTAAATGTTAAAGGTAAAGGGAATGTGTCGTTAGAAAATGACATACTGTTTAAATCAAGTTTTTATGTTAAAAATCATTTTTAAGAATTGTATTAATTCTAATTTTTCTTATAAAATAACTGAAATCTTGCAGTTTTCATCCTCACCAATAGGTCTAAAACTAAGGGTCCTTTTAGATTTATTGGCTGCAGGGGCTGCAGAAGGCCAAGGATCAAACGTTTTCCCGCTCCTCAGCTGATCGCTGCAACTTTTACACAGGCCGATTATATCGGCCGCAGGAGCATTTCTAGCAATGGGACAGGTCCTGTCTATTGTTGTCTCTGTCCAGCTAAGGCATGATTGCAGCCCCCATAACAATGAAATAAAAAGAATTACAATCAGGAAATAGAAAGAAATTAGAAAAAAAAAAACATCATTTAATATTTTCCACTAACCTGTAAAAGAAAATCAAGACGATACATTCCCTTTAAATAGTTTATTCCCCTGGGACAATTCCGTGTTAGCAATGTCCTGACTGAAGGTGAATTGGAAGTCCATCATGGTATTTGTGCAGTACAAAGCCAGTACACCAGGACTCAACCAGTTGCAATATAAAACGTTTTCTTTATTTGCAGTAGCCAAAGAATAAAAACAACCAGAAGCAACCACATTAACCCTTTATGGACCGGGCTAATTTTCGTTTTTTTCCTCATTGTGCTTAAAAGGCCATAGCAGTCACTTCACTTCAATCAAGAGGCAGAGATTGCCAGTATTATTACCAACCAGATTTATTGCTCTTTATTGTAGTGCTACACATTTCAAGGGTTAACCACCCTCTTCATCAGGCATCTAATGCCTCCATCTGATGAATCCACCATTGTTGCAAGGTTATCTGGATTGCTGGAGATGGTGACATAGCTGATTTAGGTAGAGGCTAGCTTTTGACTATAACTGTTTGGAAATATTCTTTTAGGTGTATGCATTTTATTTGTGATACTACCCACAGATAAAATTGGTAAATAAAAATCAGATTATGTAAAACACTAGTCACAAGCATAGCTTTTAAAAAGCATATGTGAGTGTGTGTCAGCTGCCAACACAATATTTTACCTTGAATACCATTACAGTAGCGCAGTGTGTTCAATGTAAGTCCATCCCTTTTAATGTCATCTACATGCCCAAAACTCCAGCTACTTATTTTATTTATTAAGAACCAAAATTGTCCACTAGTACAAGTCATTGAATTTCTGAGTTGTTTTCTCCTTCTCTCAGTTCAGACAGCGGTTCAGCGGCCTGCATGCTATTGACTTTAATTAGGTTGTCGTAGGTGCCTGCTCTTGTTTGCATTCCTAATTTCAGTTTGTGCTCAGGGACATTAAACTTAAAAGGACCATTAATCTGATAGAAGCAAAGTTTTGTTACAAGATATTCGGAAGAGCAGCCATAGAATAATAACACAGTCCACTGATACGGTGCGGTAAACTAATATGGTAAGTTTTCACTTGTTTTGATGTTCATGAGCTATCTTATGGTGCATTTACACGGAACGATAATTCGCCCAATCGAACAATTAACGTTTTTGAAGTAACACTGTGTTTTTCTATAACGATCAGCGTTCAGATTGAACGATATATCATTTGAAAAAATCGTTATAGCGCTCGTTTTGAAATTGCTTAAGGGTACAAACCCACTTGCCGGATCTGCAGCGAGTCTCCTTGCTGCGTTTTTGCAGCGAGACTCGCTGCAGATCCTGGCCCTATACTTGCAATAGCAGAGAAACTCGCAGCAGGGATGTACATCCCTGCTGCGATTTTGTCTGCAGCCCGCCCCATTAACCCCCCGGCCGCCGGACATTATACATTACCGGGTCCCCGTTCCTGCTTGCTTCGGGGCTCCCGGTGTCTTCACGGCCCGCCCGGCCAATCAGTGCGCTGCGGCAGGGCAGCGCACTGATTGGCCGGGCAGAACGTGCCGGGAGCCGCCGAAGCAAGCAGGAGCGGGGACCTGGTAATGTATATCCTGCCCGCAGCCCCGGCCGCCCGATCGCCCCCCCGCAGACCCGGCCGCCCCCCCGCAGCCACGGCCACCCGATCGCAGCCCCGGCCGCCCGATCGCCCCCCCGCAGACCCGGCCGCCCCCCCGCAGCCACGGCCACCCGATCGCAGCCCCGGCCGCCCGATCGCCCCCCCGCAGACCCGGCCGCCCCCCCGCAGCCACGGCCACCCGATCGCAGCCCCGCAGCCCCGGCCGCCCGATCGTCCCCCCGCAGCCCCGGCCGCCCGATCGTCCCCCCGCAGCCCCGGCCGCCCGATCGTCCCCCCGCAGCCCCGGCCGCCCGATCGCCGGGGCTGCAGGGGGGCGTGTAAGCGATCAGTGCTGCGGGGGGACGGGCGATTGGGCGGCCGGGGCTGCCGGGGGACGATCGGGCGGCCGGGGCTGCGGGGGGACGATCGGGCGGCCGGGGCTGCGGGGGGACGATCGGGCGGCCGGGGCTGCGGGGGGACGATCGGGCGGCCGGGGCTGCGGGGGGACGATCGGGCGGCCGGGGCTGCGGGGGGACGATCGGGCGGCCGGGGCTGCGGGGGGACGATCGGGCGGCCGGGGCTGCGGGGGGACGATCGGGCGGCCGGGGCTGCGGGGCTGCGATCGGGTGGCCGTGGCTGCGGGGGGGCGGCCGGGTCTGCGGGGGGGCGATCGGGCGGCCGGGGCTGCGGGCAGGATATACATTACCAGGTCCCCGCTCCTGCTTGCTTCGGCGGCTCCCGGCACGTTCTGCCCGGCCAATCAGTGCGCTGCCCTGCCGCAGCGCACTGATTGGCCGGGCGGGCCGTGAAGACACCGGGAGCCCCGAAGCAAGCAGGAACGGGGACCCGGTAATGTATAATGTCCGGCGGCCGGGGGGTTAATGGGGCGGGCTGCAGACAAAATCGCAGCAGGGATGTACATCCCTGCTGCGAGTTTCTCTGCTATTGAAAGTATAGGGCCGGGATCTGCAGCGAGTCTCGCTGCAAAAACGCAGCAAGGAGACTCGCTGCAGATCCGGCAAGTGGGTTTGTACCCTAAGCCCATATCACACATAGGGTGAATTGGTGAAAGACTGTTTAGACGAAGCAATCTGCGAATTTTCAGCGAACGACCAATGACGATTTGGTAACTTGTTGAAAGACCAAGATGAACGATTTCTCACCCGTTGCTTGATCGTACACAGTGTTTACACGAGCCGATTATCGCTTAAATGCGATCGTTATAGCGAAAATTTGAACGATAATCTTTCTGTGTAAATGCACTATAATGGTTTAAAATTATAGGGTTTGTGAACATATATTGATCAACAATCAATCCATCATAACATTAAACAGGTAATGTAATTAAAGTACCATTGATTATTTCATTACAATGGCACCTGCACAGGGTGGTAGGAAACTGTTATGTTCTTGAAGTCATTGGTACAAAGTTGTCTAGGTCTTAGATACTGTAATAAGAGCCAGCCTTTAAACGTACCAGATCTATCAATACCATGCTGATTGATAGATCTGGTGGCCGTCTAGGTTAAATTTAGACTACATGTTAGTTTGCTTACTTAAAACTAAAACTATGCACTAAACTTTGAAAGCTTTTTTTTTTATAACTTATATTTTATAAATTTTTTACAGATAAACAAGGCAAACATTTGTGTCTAAATCACAAAGTTTTTGGGTGAAAAACTTGTCACATTTGCAATAGTAAATCTGGGACAGTGTGTTGGAAACTGGTATAAGAACCTGAGCAACATTAATATTGGCCTAGACAACTGGATCAGAGCATCTCCAAAACTGTATATCTTGTGGGTCATTCCTGGCATGCCATGGTTAGTCAAAGGACAAAGAACTGGTGGCTGTTTTTTGTAGGGGGTGAAGCTGTCATCATAGGTAGGGAACAGTGCGGCCCTGCTTTCACTCCAGTCACTGTCCCTACATGATCCGCTGTAACTGGTGGCCCTCATTTGGGTGACGGTCCCGATACTTACTAAGTGCACAGAGCTTAAACTATGAAAAGAGTCAAACAGGATCCAGGAAAAGTATCAGTGGAACACTGGTGAAGGCTTGTAAGATCTAGCTGCTAATGTAAATAGACATATGTCTGTTTATTCTGCGGAAAAAATCCTGGTGTACATATATCAGGGGTGTCAAACTCAAATACATAGTGGGCAAAAATAAAAAAATTGGACAAAGTCGCGGGCCAACCTTGATAATTATTGAAGACGGCACAGGAAATGTGCTCTGACTTCTCTGCACTGCCGACGTCGGGGCACCGCTCAAATACCCCTAGGCCATAGGCTAGTAACTGCCTGTGGCCTACAACATTATAATATGTGCCGTCCGAGCAGCTGTCTGGACCACGCATGTTATAATATAATGCAATGTCATCGGGCCAGATATAATTCAAACTGTGAATTACATGGCGGGCCAAAAACAATGGCACCCTGGCACAGAGTTTGACATGTCTGGCATATATTAACATCTTCATAGGGATGCATGTATCATTTTAGGTTTTGTCAGGCCAGTAAACTTTACCATATCCTTTTTAACTGTATTCGAAAACATAGCAGCCTGTGCATTTCTATGCAGAGGGTATCCTCAAACTCAAAAGCTACCCATAAGGCCCAAACACTGTTTTTATACAGAGCCTAAAGCAGCTTTTTATTCACAGCTGTTTGGAGGAGCTGACTGTAAAAAGAATGTGGAATGAAGAACCCAGGAGATTTATGGCTGATTTACAGCTTTCATCAAATTAGTAAAAGTTCTTGATTGTGTAATTTTGGCTATTTTTATTACAGTCATGGTAGATGCCTTTGATCTTGGACTGATGCATACTTGCAAATAAATATCTATGGGATGAAGCTAGATCGATACACAGGCAGCCAATATGTTATTTGCTGAAGCAGGGGATAAATAATCTGACTCTGCCTTCAATGACTGATGAATCTTTTTATATTGAGCATAAGTATTCACATGCCGTTATTATAAGTGGCCGCCCTGGGATTGTAAAAGGTCATGTAAATAAATTAGACTGTCGATCAGAGAGTGCTCCAGAAATGTAGCGCCAGAAGTGAAGAGGAACATTAAGTGTGAGAAAGAGACTTTTTTTTTTTTAAGAAGGCCTATTCAAAATGCTATTTTTATGTAAGTAATTCAACTATGAGCAGCATATGTAACATACTAGAAATAGGTTGGTTTTCATTGATTACTGTAAATCACAGTGTACAGCAATATATAACTGACTAACATGGTGTTCTCTCTTTACTTAAATAAAGAATTTAAGAAAAAATTACTAATTTAACATGGTATTATTCTCACCAGTCACCTCAGTGGATAGGATACAGAACTAACCATAGTGAGGCACTTGATCTAGTCTGGATGCCATTTTGTACAGATAAATTACAATAGGCCTCTCTACAGCCAACACTCTGCTGTGAACTGTCAAGGGGCAATAATCTCAAAACAACTGTCTACAGACGGGTTGAGAGTTTTCTGGCTTGGCTAAAACACCAGTCATGTTTCAAGGCTTCTTATTGAAGTCAAATAATCAACGCAGAGGGGACTAATGCAAAAAATGTATTTGCACAAAAAGTATGTGTGAATAAATTTATTTGCATTTGGCCCCTCTGTGACGGAAAATTGCAGATAAACCCGATCATAAATGTTCCCCCTACTGTATAGGTAGTGTATTCTGCTATGTGTACCTTTTATACCACAATATTGTAAACAGTATGTTCACAGACCAACTTTAAAAGGATTATTCTGCATCACAAAATTGTGATGTATTGTGGCTATGGCAAAAAAATTAAAAAGTTAAATCATACTCACCTGCCCTGATCTCCAGCTTTGTCTGTCCTACTGATCCTTAGTCCAAGCAAAGCAATGCCCTCTGCTTTTTATTGACACACTTGCTCAACCTATCACTGGCCAAGATGGGTCTCTACTCCAGCCAGTGATTGGCTGAGCAGTCATTTCCTGCATGCCAAATAGGAACAGAAAGTGCTGGTCAGTGGGGGATTTTTACACCAACCTGACCCTATGCCCAATGCCTTGTTTTGTTTAGTGCCAGACAAACTCTAAAACTGGGGGACATTATTTTTCTATGTCCCTTCTTTAACAATTGTGGGAGATATGATGAAATTTGATGACTTGGTCTAAGGTTCCTGGCTGGACCCTGTATTCTACCCAGGGGCGGTCTTGGCATTTCTGGGGCCCCAAGCGAAGTTATGTCTGGGCCCCCCCCTCGACACGCGTTCCAAAACAATAGACCGCTGTGTGTTGCCCCCAGTAGTATATACCCCTTGTGCGCTACCGCCAGTAATATATACTCCTTGTGTGCTGCCCCCAATAGTATATACCCCTTGTGTCCTGCCCCCAGTAGTATGTACCCCTTGTTTGCTTCCCCCAGTAGTATATAGACCCCTGTGTGTTCCCCCAGTTATATATAGCCCCCCCGTGTGCTCCCCCAGAAGTATATAGACTTCCTGTGTGCTGCCCCAGTTGTATATATGCCCCCTGTGTGCTGCCCCCAGTTGTATATACCCCCTGTGTGATCCTACACTAGTATAAAGGCTCCCTGTGTGCTCCCTCAGGGGTATTTAGCCCCCCTGTATGCTCCCTCAGGGGTATTTAGCCCCCCTGTGTGCTTCCCCACTTGGATATAGACCTCCTGTGTGCTCCCCCACTTGGACATAGACCACTGTGTGCTCCTCCAGTAGTATATAAACCCCCTGTGTGGTTCCCTCAATAGTATATAGACCTCCTGTGTGCCCCACCAGTATTATATAGACCCCTTGTGTGCTCCCCCAGTTATATATAGACCACCTGTGTGCCTCACAAGTAGTATATAGACCCCCTATATGTTCCCCCAGTAGTATATAGACCCCCTGTGTGCCCCACCAGTAGTATATAGACCCCTGTGTGCTCCCCCAGTAGTATATAGCCCCCCTGTGTGCTCCCCCACTTGGATATAGACCTCCTGTGTGCTCTCCAAGTTGTATATAGACCCCATTCTGCTGCCCCAAGTAGTATATAGACCCCCTGTGTGCTGCCCCAGTAGTATATAGACCCCTCTGTGAAGCCCCAGTAGTCTATAGCCCCCCTGTGTGCTCCCCCTGTTATATAGCCCCCCCTGTGTGCTCCCCCCATTTATATAGACCCCCAATGTGCACTCCCCCAGTTAAACAGACCCCTGTGTGCTCCCCCTCCCATATAGTATATAACACAATAAAACAAACACTTATACTCACCTGGGTCCGGGCGTCTCCTCTTCTCTTCACTCTTGTGGCGGCAAGGGTTTTCCCTGTGATCACAAGAGGCCGCACTCCCCTTGTCCTGGCGCCGATGCTCCAGTGATGTCACTGGAGCACCGGCACCACAAGGACAAAGCTGCCACTTGTGACGGCAGGGAAAACCCTTCCTGCGGCCACAAGAGTGTCTGACAGGAAGGGGGCCAATGTCTCCCGCCCTGTCAGTGCTGCAGCATGTAACTATGAGCGCTCATTACGAGTGCTCATAGTTACAGTTCAGATGGCAGCAGCGAGCGGGGCAGCGGTCCTGTCCAGCGGTATTGAGCACAAGAGCAGGGCGTGGGGGCCCCTCTGGATGTTGGGGGCCCCAAGCGATCGCTTGGGGTGCTTGGTGCCA
This sequence comes from Dendropsophus ebraccatus, assembly GCF_027789765.1. Classification (NCBI taxonomy): domain Eukaryota; kingdom Metazoa; phylum Chordata; class Amphibia; order Anura; family Hylidae; genus Dendropsophus; species Dendropsophus ebraccatus. The sequence goes on from NC_091459.1 coordinate 97,347,817, forward strand.
AAGACCGCCACTGATTCTACCATAGAAGCAATGCAAAGAAGTGAAAAATCCAGAAGCATACATATAAGTTTTGAGGCTCACAAATGTACATGGTTAACTTAATCTGCAATCTGTGTTACAGCCAACAATAAACTATGTCACTTCAGAAGCAGCTGTGCATTTATTTATTTACTTTTTAACTTTACTTTTACTTTACAGTTTTACATTTTTAGATTTTGAGAGAAACTATCAATAATTAGTATCCAATATAATATATCTTCAATGAATTTGCTTACTTCTTAAAACTTGTTTAAGGATTGTGGTGCTGTGCCCCTTTATATGTGAAACCAATTTAATTAGCAAATATTGGATATTGTGCTTCAGAGTTCATTGAAATCAAATGAATTAACTTTAGCTTATTAAAACTTCTAACATAGTACACATATGGGGATATCTATTATCTGTTCATTTTAATCTTTCTGTACAAGTCCGGACTGGGACTGGCCCCCCACAGAAAGCGCAGAATTGACTGTGCTCTATTTTAATTAACACAGATATAAGGCGTGCTATGGTGGTGCTTTTATAACTGCGCTAATGGTCCAGTCTCTGTTGTGTGCTACTCTTTATTGGAGCCGTGAGATATAATAAAACCTAGGCTAAGCTAACAGCATCCGTTATTATTAATGATTAAATGAGAATTACTTTGAAAATAGCCGTATGCAAATCCAACAATACACTATTAGGACCCTCCTTGGCAGCAGTGATTACTACACATGTTTTTTAGAAGTTTTCTGCTTTTAAAAGGGGTATTCTCATCTAAAGGAGTTATACCCTAACCACAGGATAGGGGATAACAAGCAAATCGTAGGGGGTCAATGTTCAGTGGCTTCAATAATAAACCAATAGACCGCACTCAGCATCCAGCCTTATGTGCACAGAATTAGGACGCTACTTCGTTCATCCAAAAATCCAATAAATACACAGTCATGCGCATGATGAAGGAGGAGCTATCCTCCGAAACGTCCACGGGAGCTGTGGCATGTCTGGGCGTCCTGAGAACGTGAACTGCACATCAGCTGTGAGCGTTTTATAGTGCCTGTACTACAAAAAATAAAGAAACGTTTGTATTTAAGATGATAACGTGAGTATTGATTCTTCTAAGGGGAAGCTGAACTATATGAAGATACAAAAAACAAGTACAGAGCAAGTAGTGAGTAACCACAGTTTACCTCACATACTGTATATTTATTCAATGTTCAGTGGCACCATAGTGGGGACAATTTTGTCCTTGTTCTCATAATTGGTGGAGACCAGCGATAAACTTATCCTCTGAAACATTTCATCACTCATAATATGGTAACGTGTTTGCTCATGTTTGCCAAGGGCATACGTACTAGGTGCGTGTGCCAAGAGACATGACAGCAAGCTACTCTGCTTTGATCGGGATATTTAGATATCGAACGTGGACAATAATCTAAAACTTTGACCGTAGAAGTGAGATATCTATATCTATAACTGTAATTGGTTGCTATGGGCAAATTTCACACACTTTGATAAATCTGGGCTATAGTGTTTGAAGTATTATTCTAGAGTAATAGATTTCCCATACGGATATATATCTGGGCCTTTGTCCTTCTAAGGCACTGTTCACACTTGTGGTAAGGTCTCCATACACCTTAGACTTTAGACGACTGAACCCACTAGTTACAGCGGATTCACCAGTCAATCTAAAGTGTATGGGGCCGTTCTGAACAATCACGACAGACAATGTCAGTGGTGATAATGGTAGGACATGATGGGAAATCATGGCTGACCTCTTTGTTCAGAGAGAGATAAACCACAGTGGAATCACTCTACCCATCCTCTCCCCATAGAGAACATCACAGTGCTCAGCCACGCCAAATGTTCCTGTGTATGGGTAGGACGGGTGGGGGGCAGGAGAGATGGCTGGACCCCCCTAGCTTCAGCTTCTGATTGGAATCTTTCTTTCTGTGCTGTGCCTAGGTGGAACCAGCAGTCAATGGAAATGAAGGACTACAGTGTGCGCACATGATTGGGAGGATTACTATCCTTGGCAGGAGATAAAAAGCATTACAAAAATTAAATGTTCACACTACTACAGATGCACGGATGTACTAATTCCATGATTCCAGTCCATAGCACATGTTCCATGCACAGACCATGATCACGGAAAGTGTGAAAGCCCCCATAGGCTGCATCCATGTTCTCCTGGACTCCTGAGGGCAGCATCCAACTTCTTCAGCCACCGGTATTTAAAAGCCAAGCTATTGGACTCAAGCATGCTTGAGTTGCGCTCATCTCTAGTTTTTACTAGACTAGCTTAGGAAAAAGATGTGTGTTAATGAAAGAATATGTTACGAAAACCATCTATTTATGCTGTATTTAGTACAGTGTGTTTTAAATGAGAAACACTTCAAGACATTTTTGGCCTGTAATTCATTGTTGTTCTGATATAGTACTGGCGTCTTGCAAAATACCCAGGTGATCATTGTTCCTGACATGCTGAGCTCTGGAGTACTAGAGCCCGTTCATGCATTACAGTGTATGAAAGAAAGTCAGCATGGGACAGAGGGTAGCCAAGCTGTCAAAGTCTGTCATATGACTGGTCTCTTAATACGGCCCCAGACTTATGTTTCCACCTTACATATTGTCTCCTTTGTGGTTCGTAGGCCAGAAGATTAAAGAAATCTAAAACTGTCTTCTGATAAGTATACAGAACACTTTCCTGGCAAAGCTTCATCAATGTGGCTGTAACAATATATGCTTCCCCTGCCAGGAATCACTAGATAACATCTGGAGCCCTCCTTTCCCATTTCTCCACTTACCTATTTTCTCTGTATTACAGATGCAATTCATGTCTTTATAGACATTAAGGAATTAACTTGCTATGGCGATCCATTATCTGCCGGTGGGAGTGTAACTGATATTTGTCTAGGAAGGCTCACAATGCACATAAGAAACCAGTCTAATAGGCTGGCTAATAGCGGAGTCCAGATGTAAGGCTTGTCACACAGTCATGGGGAATATAGGGCACGTATTGTAGAATTCCATATGAATGTTCAAGCACTCATGCATATGGCTCAGATTTCATATAAAAGCATTTAAAGTTATTGTCTGTCAGCTACCCAATCAAATTGACAGAAAAAAATTGCAGTAAGCTCTATCGAATTCCAAATGTATGTGTCAGGATCGGGCGATACAGACAGGACAAGACAGTGGGCCCTAGGTCTGAACCCCCCCCCCACTGTCACCTGCCTACTTGCCTCAAGCGGCACTAGGCGGCCGTGGACAACCACGAAGACGTTCCCTATGCTGCGTAAGTGAAACACAGAACAAGAAGGACAGACAAACACAATATAGAATAGTAAAACAGTCCGGGTCAAACCACACGGGCACGCAGTATACAATCAGTAACACAAGGGATAGTCAAAAGTCAGGCAGAGGTCAGAACACGAGTAAGTCAGGCAGAAGGAATTAGGACGGGGTTCGCAGGAATAGGATAAGGGGAGCTGGGATCAGAATGAACTAATAGCCAGCGATTAGAGGCTGGTTCTGACTTACTATTATACTGGATCAGGCTGATTGGTCCGGCCTCCTGAATCCAGACACAATTCAGCTGCAGCACTGCAGGCTGAGTGGCAGAGCGATCCGTCACTCAGCCTGCATTGAAGCTGCTCAGCTGAGTGCCGGCCGGTGGTCACGTGACCACGGCATCCCTGGTTGTCAGGGACGCAGTCGGGTCTTCGTGACGTCACTCGGCTCCGGCGGGCGGAGCGGCGGTACGCTCCTGAGCCGGCCGCCGGACCTGAGCTGGAGACAGACGTCGCTGGAGCCCGGAAAGGTAAGTTCCTGACATTACCCCCCCCCCTCTTATGAGGGGCCTCAGGACCCTTATCCACTGGACCGGGCTTAGATGGATTCTGGGCATGATATTGTCGGATCAACTGGGGAGCATGTATGTCCCTAACCGCCACCCAAGTACGTTCCTCTGGTCCAAAACCCCTCCAGTGGACCAGGTACTGTAATGAGCCCTGTACCCAACGAGAGTTCAGAATTCTTTCCACCTCGTATTCCAACTCACCTTGAATGGCCAGCGGAGCAGGGGGAGGCGATGGGGACACAGGTGGCACATATTTTTTTAGCAAAGCTTTGTGAAATACGGAATGAATTCTAAGAGAGGTTGGTAGTTTGAGTCTGAAAGTAACAGGGTTAATGACTTCCGTGATGGTATATGGCCCAATGTATTTGGGCGCCAACTTCCCTGATTGTACCCTTAGTTTAAGATACCTAGTAGAGAGCCAGACTTTATCACCAACTACATATTGATGGTCAGATATGCGTCTTTTGTTAGCATATGTTTGGTAGGACTCTTGGGCTTTAACCAAGCTCTGATGAGCCTGGGCCCAAACTGTGCACAGTTTTGACAATATAGCTTTGGCTGAAGGGTTAACGGATTCGGTGGAGTGAACAGAGGAGTATCTAGGATTAAATCCATAATTACAAAAGAATGGCGACATTTTAGTAGAAAGTTGCTCATGGTTATTGAGTGCAAACTCAGCGAGAGAGATAAAATCGCGCCATTTGTCCTGGGTATCAGACACAAAACACCTAAGAAATTGTTCCAACGACTGGTTGACCCTCTCAGTCTGCCCATTCGTTTGGGGGTGAAAAGCAGAAGAGAAGGACAATAAAGTACCTAATTTAGCACAAAACTCACTCCAGAATCTGGCTACAAACTTGACACCCCTATCAGAAACAATGTTTTCCGGGACCCCATGCAGGCGCGAAATATGGTTGACAAAAAGTGTGGCTAATAAACGAGCACTGGGGAGTTTACTCAGTGGAATAAGGTGACACATCTTTAAGAATCGATCTACCACCACCCAAATCACAGTTTTACCCTTAGATACTGGCAAATCCGTAATAAAATCCATAGATAAGTGCGTCCAAGGTCTCGTAGGGACCGGCAGAGGGTGTAACAGCCCCTCCAGTGGCCTACGGGGAACCTTGGACCTAGCACGGACTTCACAGGCTTCAACAAATGACTTAACATCTCGGGCCCAGGTTGGCCACCAGAAATGACGCGAGAGCAAGTATTTGGTACCTGCAATACCAGGATGTCCCGCCAAGACGGAACTATGGATCTCCTCCAGAACTCGGAGGCGAAGATCCGGCAGTACAAATAGGAGAGCTTCAGGAGTGTTATGGGGGGGCCAGATCTTGTGACTGCGCGACTAGAGTCACCAGGTCGGGTTGCAGGACAGATACTACAATGCCGGGTTTTAAGATCGTATCGACCGGGTTCTCGGAGGTGTCTTCGAACTCAAAGCTGCGGGAGAGGGCGTCAGCCCGGATATTACGAGAACCAGGTCGATAGGTGATCTTGAAGTCGAAACGAGTGAAGAATAAGGCCCACCGGGCCTGACGTGGAGAAAGACGCTTGGCAATATCAAGATCAACTAAATTTTTGTGGTCTGTCAGCACAGTAATTTTATGTTTGGCACCTTCTAGAAAATGCCTCCACTCATCAAATGCCATCTTGATGGCTAGCAGCTCTCGATTACCAATATCATAGTTGCGCTCTGCTTGAGAGAACTTCCTCAAGAAGTACGCAACTGGCCGAAGATGGGTAAGGGTGTCCGATCCCTGTGACAAGACTGCTCCCACCCCCACCTCAGACGCGTCTACTTCAACAATAAACGGGCGCTCGAAATCTGTCTGAGTCAATACTGGAGCTTCTGAGAAACAGTGCCGGAGGGTATCGAATGCCTGGAGAGCCTCTGTGGACCAGTGTACCAGATCCGCCCCCTTTTTGGTTAAATCCGTAAGAGGTTTGGCTATGATGAAAAACCCCTTAATGAACTTCCTATAATAATTTGAGAAGCCTAAGAACCTTTGTAGAGCTTTCAGGTTGTTAGGTCGCTCCCAATTTTCAATGGCCGCCACCTTGATAGGATCCATACTAAATGAATTAGGGATAATAATATTGCCCAAAAACGAAACCTCTTGTATACCGAATTGGCACTTCGATAATTTGGCACAAAGACTGTTTTTTCTGAGAAGCTCCATCACAGTACGAACATGCGTCACATGAGAAGACCAAACTGAGGAAAAAATATAAATATCGTCGAGATACACAATAAGAAAACGTCCCAGGTGCTCACGAAAAATGTCATTAACAAAATGTTGGAAGACCGCTGGAGCATTACATAACCCAAAGGGCATGACTAGATACTCGAAGTGACCCTTTGGGGTATTGAATGCGGTCTTCCACTCGTCACCCTCCCTGATGCGGATTAAATTGTATGCCCCCCGCAGGTCCACCTTGGAATACCAATTGGTGCCCACAATTTGGTTGAACAGATCGGGGATTAGTGGCAGCGGGTGTTGATTCTTTACAGTAATTTTATTTAGCTCCCGATAATCAATACAATGCCGGAGACCCCCGTCTTTTATACCGACAAAAAAGAATCCTGCCCCCATGGGAGAAGAGGACGGGCGTATGTGGCCTTTACGCAAACTGTCCTTAATGTATTCCCGCATGGCTTCTCTCTCAGGGCAGGATAGGTTAAATATGCCACCTCGAGGGTATTTGACACCGGGAACTAAATCGATGGCGCAGTCATATGGTCTATGGGGTGGCAACCCTTCCACCGTCTTCTCATCGAAGACATCAGCATAATCAGATAAAAACTCAGGAATCTCCCCCTCCCCCAGGGAGCATTGCACAAGAGACACAGCAACACAGTGGGAAGCACAACCAGGCCCCCACCGCACCAGTTCCCTGCAGGACCAGTCAAAGACTGGATTGTGTGTATCCAGCCAGGGCAACCCCAGTATCACATCCGACGTCAAATGATGCATAAGCAGAAACTCAAGTCTTTCAACATGGATAGAGCCCACTTTGACCTCCAGACAGGGGGTCACATATCGCACGTCCCCTCGAGCAAAGGAGGCAGAATCTGCTCCAGTGACATTTACAGGACGCTGGAACAGCAGAGGACATACCTCCAAACCAGAGAAAAACATGGGATTTACAAAATTAGCTGAAGAACCAGAATCAACCTGAGCATACCCATTAATACTTTTACCGCCCACAGTCAAGGAAATCGGCAACAATAACTTATTTTTGAAGGTTACCTGTGCGCCTGAGAGACCCCCTCGATAATCTCTCAGGCGCTGGAGTTTTCCGGTGATGGACCCGGTCTGGAAGGGCATTGCCGAACTTGGTGTCCTGTCCTTCCGCAGTAGAAAAACGTAAGTTATTTTGCAGGCGATGGGCACGTCGGGCTTTAGCATCGGTGACATCCACCTGCGTAGGCTCTTCGGATGATGGTAGGACAGGGAGGGAAGGCTTAGGGTGTGAGAGTGGTGACAAGGAGGTTCTAGGGTGGTCAGGGGTACCCTTCTCTCTCTGTCGGTCCCTGAGTCGGCAGTCAACTCTGATAGCTAGAGTCATATTGTCCTCAAGCGAGTCAGGAGTAGGGTATGCCACCAACATGTCCTTCAATCCTTCGGAGGGTCGAATCATTCCACGTGGAGAGACCGCTCCACTGCCGGAACTCCGAGCAGTACTCCTCCACTGGACGTCGGCCCTGTCTCAACCCGGTCAGCACAGTCTGGGTCATCGTACAGTAGACCTAAAGCTGAAAAGGACTGGTCGGGGTTCTGTAGGTCAGGGGAGTCAGGTGATAGGGAAAATGCCCACTCCTTTGGTGGCCCTTGAAGGAGAGACATGATGATGCCTACCTTCTGAGCCTCATCCCCTGAGGAGCGAGAACGCAACCTAAAATACAATTTGCATCCCTCCCTGAAGACACAAAATTTCCTCCTGTCCCCTGCGAACTTATCAGAAAGCTGAACAGGTAGCTCAGGAGGTGTGGGGGAGGTCACCGTGAGCTGTCGGGGTGTCGTCTCTTGTTCCTGGACCCTTACAGCGAGCTCCTGAACCATCGTGTTGAGTCGCTGCATTTTGTCCCCAATATTAGTCATAGCTGTCCGGTTGTCCATGAAGCAAATGGCGGTATTTGGGCTGGCTATTCTGTCAGGATCGGGCGATACAGACAGGACAAGACAGTGGGCCCTAGGTCTGAACCCCCCCCCCACTGTCACCTGCCTACTTGCCTCAAGCGGCCCTAGGTGGCCGTGGACAACCACAAAGACGTTCCCTATGCTGCGTAAGTGAAACACAGAACAAGAAGGACAGACAAACACAATATAGAATAGTAAAACAGTCCGGGTCAAACCACACGGGCACGCAGTATACAATCAGTAACACAAGGGATAGTCAAAAGTCAGGCAGAGGTCAGAACACGAGTAAGTCAGGCAGAAGGAATTAGGACGGGGTTCGCAGGAATAGGATAAGGGGAGCTGGGATCAGAATGAACTAATAGCCAGCGATTAGAGGCTGGTTCTGACTTACTATTATACTGGATCAGGCTGATTGGTCCGGCCTCCTGAATCCAGACACAATTCAGCTGCAGCACTGCAGGCTGAGTGGCAGAGCGATCCGTCACTCAGCCTGCATTGAAGCTGCTCAGCTGAGTGCCGGCCGGTGGTCACGTGACCACGGCATCCCTGGTTGTCAGGGACGCAGTCGGGTCTTCGTGACGTCACTCGGCTCCGGCGGGCGGAGCGGCGGTACGCTCCTGAGCCGGCCGCCGGACCTGAGCTGGAGACAGACGTCGCTGGAGCCCGGAAAGGTAAGTTCCTGACATTACCCCCCCCCCTCTTATGAGGGGCCTCAGGACCCTTATCCACTGGACCGGGCTTAGATGGATTCTGGGCATGATATTGTCGGATCAACTGGGGAGCATGTATGTCCCTAACCGCCACCCAAGTACGTTCCTCTGGTCCAAAACCCCTCCAGTGGACCAGGTACTGTAATGAGCCCTGTACCCAACGAGAGTTCAGAATTCTTTCCACCTCGTATTCCAACTCACCTTGAATGGCCAGCGGAGCAGGGGGAGGCGATGGGGACACAGGTGGCACATATTTTTTTAGCAAAGCTTTGTGAAATACGGAATGAATTCTAAGAGAGGTTGGTAGTTTGAGTCTGAAAGTAACAGGGTTAATGACTTCCGTGATGGTATATGGCCCAATGTATTTGGGCGCCAACTTCCCTGATTGTACCCTTAGTTTAAGATACCTAGTAGAGAGCCAGACTTTATCACCAACTACATATTGATGGTCAGATATGCGTCTTTTGTTAGCATATGTTTGGTAGGACTCTTGGGCTTTAACCAAGCTCTGATGAGCCTGGGCCCAAACTGTGCACAGTTTTGACAATATAGCTTTGGCTGAAGGGTTAACGGATTCGGTGGAGTGAACAGAGGAGTATCTAGGATTAAATCCATAATTACAAAAGAATGGCGACATTTTAGTAGAACGTTGCTCATGGTTATTGAGTGCAAACTCAGCGAGAGAGATAAAATCGCGCCATTTGTCCTGGGTATCAGACACAAAACACCTAAGAAATTGTTCCAACGACTGGTTGACCCTCTCAGTCTGCCCATTCGTTTGGGGGTGAAAAGCAGAAGAGAAGGACAATAAAGTACCTAATTTAGCACAAAACTCACTCCAGAATCTGGCTACAAACTTGACACCCCTATCAGAAACAATGTTTTCCGGGACCCCATGCAGGCGCGAAATATGGTTGACAAAAAGTGTGGCTAATAAACGAGCACTGGGGAGTTTACTCAGTGGAATAAGGTGACACATCTTTAAGAATCGATCTACCACCACCCAAATCACAGTTTTACCCTTAGATACTGGCAAATCCGTAATAAAATCCATAGATAAGTGCGTCCAAGGTCTCGTAGGGACCGGCAGAGGGTGTAACAGCCCCTCCAGTGGCCTACGGGGAACCTTGGACCTAGCACGGACTTCACAGGCTTCAACAAATGACTTAACATCTCGGGCCCAGGTTGGCCACCAGAAATGACGCGAGAGCAAGTATTTGGTACCTGCAATACCAGGATGTCCCGCCAAGACGGAACTATGGATCTCCTCCAGAACTCGGAGGCGAAGATCCGGCAGTACAAATAGGAGAGCTTCAGGAGTGTTATGGGGGGGCCAGATCTTGTGACTGCGCGACTAGAGTCACCAGGTCGGGTTGCAGGACAGATACTACAATGCCGGGTTTTAAGATCGTATCGACCGGGTTCTTGGAGGTGTCTTCGAACTCAAAGCTGCGGGAGAGGGCGTCAGCCCGGATATTATGAGAACCAGGTCGATAGGTGATCTTGAAGTCGAAACGAGTGAAGAATAAGGCCCACCGGGCCTGACGTGGAGAAAGACGCTTGGCAATATCAAGATCAACTAAATTTTTGTGGTCTGTCAGCACAGTAATTTTATGTTTGGCACCTTCTAGAAAATGCCTCCACTCATCAAATGCCATCTTGATGGCTAGCAGCTCTCGATTACCAATATCATAGTTGCGCTCTGCTTGAGAGAACTTCCTCAAGAAGTACGCAACTGGCCGAAGATGGGTAAGGGTGTCCGATCCCTGTGACAAGACTGCTCCCACCCCCACCTCAGACGCGTCTACTTCAACAATAAACGGGCGCTCGAAATCTGGCTGAGTCAATACTGGAGCTTCTGAGAAACAGTGCCGGAGGGTATCGAATGCCTGGAGAGCCTCTGTGGACCAGTGTACCAGATCCGCCCCCTTTTTGGTTAAATCCGTAAGAGGTTTGGCTATGATGAAAAACCCCTTAATGAACTTCCTATAATAATTTGAGAAGCCTAAGAACCTTTGTAGAGCTTTCAGGTTGTTAGGTCGCTCCCAATTTTCAATGGCCGCCACCTTGATAGGATCCATACTAAATGAATTAGGGATAATAATATTGCCCAAAAACGAAACCTCTTGTATACCGAATTGGCACTTCGATAATTTGGCACAAAGACTGTTTTTTCTGAGAAGCTCCATCACAGTACGAACATGCGTCACATGAGAAGACCAAACTGAGGAAAAAATATAAATATCGTCGAGATACACAATAAGAAAACGTCCCAGGTGCTCACGAAAAATGTCATTAACAAAATGTTGGAAGACCGCTGGAGCATTACATAACCCAAAGGGCATGACTAGATACTCGAAGTGACCCTTTGGGGTATTGAATGCGGTCTTCCACTCGTCACCCTCCCTGATGCGGATTAAATTGTATGCCCCCCGCAGGTCCACCTTGGAATACCAATTGGCGCCCACAATTTGGTTGAACAGATCGGGGATTAGTGGCAGCGGGTGTTGATTCTTTACAGTAATTTTATTTAGCTCCCGATAATCAATACAATGCCGGAGACCCCCGTCTTTTATACCGACAAAAAAGAATCCTGCCCCCATGGGAGAAGAGGACGGGCGTATGTGGCCTTTACGCAAACTGTCCTTAATGTATTCCCGCATGGCTTCTCTCTCAGGGCAGGATAGGTTAAATATGCCACCTCGAGGGTATTTGACACCGGGAACTAAATCGATGGCGCAGTCATATGGTCTATGGGGTGGCAACCCTTCCACCGTCTTCTCATCGAAGACATCAGCATAATCAGATAAAAACTCAGGAATCTCCCCCTCCCCCAGGGAGCATTGCACAAGAGACACAGCAACACAGTGGGAAGCACAACCAGGCCCCCACCGCACCAGTTCCCTGCAGGACCAGTCAAAGACTGGATTGTGTGTATCCAGCCAGGGCAACCCCAGTATCACATCCGACGTCAAATGATGCATAAGCAGAAACTCAAGTCTTTCAACATGGATAGAGCCCACTTTGACCTCCAGACAGGGGGTCACATATCGCACGTCCCCTCGAGCAAAGGAGGCAGAATCTGCTCCAGTGACATTTACAGGACGCTGGAACAGCAGAGGACATACCTCCAAACCAGAGAAAAACATGGGATTTACAAAATTAGCTGAAGAACCAGAATCAACCTGAGCATACCCATTAATACTTTTACCGCCCACAGTCAAGGAAATCGGCAACAATAACTTATTTTTGAAGGTTACCTGTGCGCCTGAGAGACCCCCTCGATAATCTCTCAGGCGCTGGAGTTTTCCGGTGATGGACCCGGTCTGGAAGGGCATTGCCGAACTTGGTGTCCTGTCCTTCCGCAGTAGAAAAACGTAAGTTATTTTGCAGGCGATGGGCACGTCGGGCTTTAGCATCGGTGACATCCACCTGCGTAGGCTCTTCGGATGATGGTAGGACAGGGAGGGAAGGCTTAGGGTGTGAGAGTGGTGACAAGGAGGTTCTAGGGTGGTCAGGGGTACCCTTCTCTCTCTGTCGGTCCCTGAGTCGGCAGTCAACTCTGATAGCTAGAGTCATATTGTCCTCAAGCGAGTCAGGAGTAGGGTATGCCACCAACATGTCCTTCAATCCTTCGGAGGGTCGAATCATTCCACGTGGAGAGACCGCTCCACTGCCGGAACTCCGAGCAGTACTCCTCCACTGGACGTCGGCCCTGTCTCAACCCGGTCAGCACAGTCTGGGTCATCGTACAGTAGACCTAAAGCTGAAAAGGACTGGTCGGGGTTCTGTAGGTCAGGGGAGTCAGGTGATAGGGAAAATGCCCACTCCTTTGGTGGCCCTTGAAGGAGAGACATGATGATGCCTACCTTCTGAGCCTCATCCCCTGAGGAGCGAGAACGCAACCTAAAATACAATTTGCATCCCTCCCTGAAGACACAAAATTTCCTCCTGTCCCCTGCGAACTTATCAGAAAGCTGAACAGGTAGCTCAGGAGGTGTGGGGGAGGTCACCGTGAGCTGTCGGGGTGTCGTCTCTTGTTCCTGGACCCTTACAGCGAGCTCCTGAACCATCGTGTTGAGTCGCTGCATTTTGTCCCCAATATTAGTCATAGCTGTCCGGTTGTCCATGAAGCAAATGGCGGTATTTGGGCTGGCTATTCTGTCAGGATCGGGCGATACAGACAGGACAAGACAGTGGGCCCTAGGTCTGAACCCCCCCACTGTCACCTGCCTACTTGCCTCAAGCGGCCCTAGGTGGCCGTGGACAACCACAAAGACGTTCCCTATGCTGCGTAAGTGAAACACAGAACAAGAAGGACAGACAAACACAATATAGAATAGTAAAACAGTCCGGGTCAAACCACACGGGCACGCAGTATACAATCAGTAACACAAGGGATAGTCAAAAGTCAGGCAGAGGTCAGAACACGAGTAAGTCAGGCAGAAGGAATTAGGACGGGGTTCGCAGGAATAGGATAAGGGGAGCTGGGATCAGAATGAACTAATAGCCAGCGATTAGAGGCTGGTTCTGACTTACTATTATACTGGATCAGGCTGATTGGTCCGGCCTCCTGAATCCAGACACAATTCAGCTGCAGCACTGCAGGCTGAGTGGCAGAGCGATCCGTCACTCAGCCTGCATTGAAGCTGCTCAGCTGAGTGCCGGCCGGTGGTCACGTGACCACGGCATCCCTGGTTGTCAGGGACGCAGTCGGGTCTTCGTGACGTCACTCGGCTCCGGCGGGCGGAGCGGCGGTACGCTCCTGAGACTGCCGCCGGAGCCGAGCTGGAGACAGACGTCGCTGGAGCCCGGGAAGGTAAGTTCCTGACAGTATGGAGGTATTCTTATGTAGAAGTATTGCTACATACCAAAGAAGTAAAAAATTCCCATAATGGACTGTAGCGTTATATAGATGCTGTGATAGAAATTTTTTTTTTTTTTTTTTTTTTACAGTATGCTGTTCCCCCTTGTCCTTTAAAAATTCAACCTAAGGGTGGTATTACACAAGCCGACGGGGGCCCGATAATACCTGTAATCGAGCAGCGATCTGCTAGATCGTCGCTCGTTTACTGGACCTATTACACGGCCCGATAATTGTTAAACAAGAGCTGCAGGGACATCTTTACCGATGTCCTTGCAGCCCTTTCTTAACTATATACAATACCTATCCAACGTTCTTGATCGTTGTCATCGGCTGATCGTTGTATTTATTACATGGAGCGATAATCGGCCGAATCGGGCCGATTATCATTCCGTGTAATAGTACCCTAAGTCTTTCCACATCAAGTAACCCTTTTTACTTATCAGAACCTTTTCCCTTGAGATTTCTCCTACACAACAGTAAGCGTACTATTACACGGACAGACAGACGGGGGAAGTGCAGTGCCGGAGAGCAGAAAAGGTAGGACCTTTCCTTCTTAGCGAATATCCCCTGTAAGGTTCAAGCAAGCAAAAATTCTGTATTCTAACAATATAATATACACAGCTCTTTTTTCCATTTTAAAAACAACATATGTTTTGTTACAACATGGAGCTGAATATACTGTATGTTTTAGCCATCAGTTTTATTGACTTCTCAATTCCCAGCGTTTCCAGTGAAAACATAAACTTTACATCCAACACTCTGGCCCTTGTAGAATAGGGAAATCTTGCAATTACTAGTTGACAAGTTTCACCGCCCATGTTGATGTTACTGCAATAATTAAAGACGTGCTTATATAAGATATGCACTATTCATCGGGCACTCCGGGCTAAAATAAATTGGGGAAATAAAACAAACTGGAATTGGTTTTGGATACTCTATCCAACAATATTTGTGTTATTAATGCTTTGCGATGCAGCCCTTTGTCAGAGCAGAAAGAATCCACAAGCTGTGTTATACAGCACAATCTACTTTTTGGAATCACATTTTATTTTTATAATTCATTATGTTAACAGAAAACTATCACAAAGAGTCATATAATTGTATTCATACCTTATAACTAGAAGACAGTTATACAGTTTTTGGGTTCCAATTCCTTTATTCTGATCTTATAGCAGATTTGCAATTTAAAGAGTACCTGTTGTTATAATTAAAATGCCAAAAGCATGCGTGTGCCCGAGCAAGGCAGTCATTTAATTGACAGCCTTGCCCAGTGCGCATTTGGGTACTATTTCACGGGCCGAGGAGGGCCCGATCAATGATGTAAACGAGTGCCGATCTGCTAGATCGCCGCTCGTTTACTGGGCCTATTCCACAGCCCGATGATCGTTGAGCCAGGATTGCAGGGACATCGTTACCGATGTCCTTGCAGCCCTTACAGCATACATTACCTGTCAGGTCTTCTGCTCCGCTCCGTCTTCTTCCCGGGTCCCGCGCGCTCTAGCTTCAGAATGGCCTGGCAGCTGACAGGCCACCCAGCCAATCACAGGCCGCGGGGGTCCCGGCCTGTGATTGGCTGAGCGTACCGTCAGCTGACAGGCCATGCTAGAGCGCGCGGGACCTGGGGAGGAAGACTGAGCGGAGCAGAAGACCTGACAGGTAATGTATGCTGCTGCTGCTTCTCAAATCGTCGGTCGCCCGCGGTGCACCGCTATTCAACCATAACGATGCGCGGTGGGGGAACAATGATTTTAGGTCTGGCCCTAAATGAACGATCAGCCGATGACACGATCATCGGCTGATCGTTCTCTCTATTTCACCGAGCGATAATTGGCCGAATCGGGCTGAATTGGACCGATTCGGCCAATTATCATTACTGTGGAATAGGGCCCTTTGTCTCCCAGTCTGTGAGCTGCAGGTACAAGAGCAGAAGCACTTTCACAGACTAGAAGAAAAAGGTTGCGTTTTGGAGGGAAGTGTATGTGTGTGGGGGGGAGGTTGACTTGTATCGGCAGGGGCGGTACTTACCAGAGGGGGTAGCAGGGGTTACAATTAATATTGAATCCCACGCTATATTGTTGTCCTGCACTGAAAAAACATCTACACATAGAGGGGACGGCAGCACAGCCTGGGGTGCAGCTCACTGGCCCTTGGCATGTGTAGGGGTGAGTGAGATGTAGCCTGTTCAGCTTCCACTGACAGACTATGTCATTTGATGAATACATGTGAGTGTGAATGTCAAATAGGTGAGCAAAGAGATGGGGGAAATATCTGGGCATCAGAGCTGTGGAATGTGGCAGAAATCGCCTGGCAGCAGCCAAAGAGGAAGCCCTAACTGTATGGGAACTTTTTCTTTTTTTTAACATGAAACGACAGGTGCACTTTAAGAAGTATAAGCTTCTCTTTGTAAACCTCCATGTATATTATTGAAAAAGGTCTGAAAGGACAGAAATTACCTCTACTATATAATCTGTGGTCATTCTCATATACTCATGGATCAATGGGTACCTGGACGTTTTATACCCTTTAATCCCATGCACACCGGAGCCCCTCTGTTCGCTTGTAGTGAAACTAGGTTTCACTGACATTTTTTTCCCGCTAGAAAAATGTTAAACGCAGTGCATGCAAATGTGCAAAGGGGTACAAATAAAATATTTGCAAAACAGGCATTTGCGAAAAAATTTATGCACATTGGGCCCCTTTATGCCACAAAATGGCACATAATACGTCACCCTAGGTGTTCCGAATGTGTTAATTCTATAGTACAAGCAGTTAGAGAGGCTTTCTCAAGCTCCTGATCTGCTGCCAGCTGGAATTTCTCCTCTTCTCTCTCCCTCCCTTCTTGATTGACACCTGGAGTCCCAACCAGGCTCAGGTATAGGAGAGGGGGTAAGGAGGTGTCACAGCTTGTTGCACTTCTGGACCTCTGGAAAGCCTCTTTTGACTCTTTTTTTTACACTTTTTTCTATATTCTGGAAGTACAGGCGAATATATGAAGGATACAGTGTGTCAGCAGTTTGGAACTTGAATTGCAGCTGATTCACCTTAAACAAACTCTTTATAACTCCAAGGGATGCTCTGTCAAAAATCTTTTTTATTCATAACTGGTTTCAGAAAGGTATATAGATTTGTAATTTACTTCTATGTAGAAATCTCAAGTCTTCCCATACTTATCAGCTGCTGTATGTCCGCAGGAAGTGGTGTTTTCTTTTCAATCTGACACAGTGCTCTCTGCTGACATCTCTGTCCGAGACAGGAACTGTCCAGAGCAGGAGAGGTTTTCCATGGGGATTTGTTGCTGCTCTGGACAGTTCCTGTCCTGGCCAGAGATGTCAGCAGAGAGCACTGTGTTAGATTGAAAAGAAAACAGCATTTCCTGCAGGACATACAGCAGCTAATAAGTATGGAAACACTTGAGATTTTTAAATAGAAGTAAATTACAAATCTATATAACTTTCTGAAACCATTTGATTTTAAACATTTTTTTTTTTAAACGGATACATGAACATACATGAACATATGCTATCAAAAACCAAGTCCTGTGACATCTGGTGGCATGCACAGAAAAGCATGGGGGTTCTTAAGCCGCAAGTAAGGAATACCTCCTAAGATATATTACAAAGTTTCTTATATTATCACTACTGATTTATGCAGAGTTTGTTAAGGGTTTGGCACCTGTTTAACTCAACATTTAGAAAAGTAAAGTGTTGTTGAGTATTAACTTTTACTTTTTGTTTAATATGAAAATGAATGATGATAACAACATATTTTATACTAATTTAAAAATGACCTGCGGAAACCCTAATAAGTACATTGATGTTTGTGATCTATAGTTACTTTTGTGATGTAGACTTTTTTTTTTTTTTTTATTATTGTTGGAAGAGAAATTGACTTTTTTTACTGGATGTTTTTACTGTGATATAAAGCAGTGAATCTAGTACATTTTATGGTTGCTATGAGGCAGAAACAATTTTCTCCTGACAATAGGTCTGTTGGCATAGAAACAAATTTTTCTTTTCCATCTCAAGTTTAAAACTCTCTTGCCGATGTTCTAATGAACAATTAGAGTTTTCTGCCATAAAAAATGTGAGCATACCCATAAAGTGTGTCACATTTACATGTAATAAGAGCAGACAATAGAAGTTTTCACTTTATTGTTTGTTTTTAAATGTCAATGTGATGATACAAACGTATTCGATACTAATAGATTGAATCTACGCATTTGTTGTGCACACAGCCTTCCATGGCATAAACAAATCACATCTGGTTTTTTTCAGACCTTGCGCTCAGCATTGTTCATGGACCACAATGGTTTGCCGTCTTGATTTCAAGGTTTTCGTAACAAAAGTCAATTCAGTTCAAAACTAAAATTCTGTGTCTTTATTCAGCCCCTTAAGGGCTATGCTATTTTGGGCCTTCAAAGAGTTTTTTGTTGTTTTATTATGTTTCTAATACATTCAGAGTTTAAATAGGTTTTGTATGTGTTTGTATACAACATAAAGGGATAATTTATGGGGAAAAAAACCCATAATTTTGTGTCACCAGATTCCTAAAGCATTATTGTCTGTCAGACCATGCCTCTGGAATAGCCTTATCAGGCAGGACCATTTAAACGATTATCAGCCGTTATTGTCGATAATCTTTGGTGTAATATCAGTGGTGGCAGCACACTTGTGGGCTCCCCGGATTATCTTAAAATCGTCCGGGCAGCTCCCTGCGCCCCTTACCCACTGTTACCTGCTCACTGTCGGCACATGTAATAGCACTGGCAGCGAGCTGGGTACGAGGAGCAAGCGAGCACTGATCTGACAGGTCAGCACTTGCATGCTCTTCCAGATTGACCCGTGTAAGCGGGCCTTTAGACTCAAGTTAGACAAACCCATCACTGTTGGCAGTTTTGGCCAACTGCTTAAGGCAGTGGTTCCTAACTGGTGTGCCGCAGCACACTGGGGTTCCAGGATAACCCGCCAGGGGTGCCGTGGGATCCCATTGGTAATTGTGACACTGTCACTTTAATATCCCTAGAAGCTGCGGCAAAGTAGGGGGTGTTTTATTACTATGGAGGGGAGGGTTGGTATTTTTATTATGAGAGGCACAGCATGGGCATTATTACTAAATAGAGGGCACAGCAGGGATGTTATTACTATCGAGGAATCAGCAGTGAGGGCATTATTACTATATGGGAGGGCATATTATGGGGCATTATTAGTATGTGGGAGCACAGCAGGGGGCATTATTATTGTATGAGGGTACACAGCATAGGGCATTATTACTATGTGGAAGCACAGAAGAGGCATTATTAGTATAAGGGGGCACATCAGGGGGCATTATTATTGTATAGGGGTACACAGCATGGGGCATTATTACTATGTTGGAGCACAGCAGGGGTATTATTATTGTATGGGGGCACATCAAGCGGCATTATTATTGTATGGGGTACACAGCATGGGGCCTTATTACTATGGGAGCTCAGGAGGGAGCATTATTATTGTATGTCGGCACATGAGGGGGCATTATTATTGTATGGGGGTACGTAGCATGGGGCATTATTACTATGTGGGAGCACAGCAGGAGGCATTATTAGTATAAGGGGGCACATCAGGGGGCATTATTTATATAAGGGGAACATAAGGAGGCATTATTATTGAGTGGGGCACAGCAGGGGGCATTATTAGTATATGAGGGAACAGCAGGGGACATTATTACTATATGGGGCCACAGCAGGGGATATTAATACTATATGGGGGATCCTACATACAGGGAACAACCCACATACCTACTCGCTTTACTGCCCATGACATCAAACTGTGCAATTACTACAGTTTGGTAGTCTAAAGGAGGGAGAAAGGGAAGAAAGTTGCGGAGCCTAAGATATCTGTCTGGCAGGTTCTGAGGAGATGAATTGTAGCTGGAAGAAATTGTCATGGTGGTCTTGGCCGAATGGAGAGGAAAAGGGAAAATATCTTTACAGATCAAAGAAGACGTCACCTGTGAGTCACTGAATGGTAGTTTTTATATTGTGTAGAACATTATTTTGTAAAAAAAAAAAAAAAAAAAAAATTGAAGTGCTCTGTGGTGGAAAAGGTTGGAAAGCATGGAGGCTTCCTGACTGTCAAAGAAGAAAAGTTGCAGATGTTTTAGGTTTTCCTGTCCGGTCCGTCTGACCCCACTGTTCTGGGATAATTTAGAGCTGTTTGATAGTGTCTTAACCGCCCTTGACCACCACCATCACTACCTCCACCATCATAATTTCCATAGAGAAATGTGTATGGCTATAGGATAATCAGGGCTGTATTCAAGTAACAGTACACAGTCACAGTATGGTGGTATTGTTTAGTTCTGGTGTTGCAGTTAAATGTGCGCCATCTGAAGTTATTACCTACAATTCTGTGGTTAAAATTCCTTAAGAAAATATACAGATTTATTTAATGTTAAAAATTATTTATATTTTAAAAAGTAAAAAATCATGTAAAATCTGATCCAGACCACGTTTCCACATGTAAAGGAATGTGTTTGGCATTCCTTAATGAATAGATATGTGGTGATACCAGAATTATCGGTGAAACTTCCCCTTGGTTACCACATGGGGGTTGTGTTTCAGCTGCATGTGGTGATGCAAATGTGGAAACAAGGTCTAAGGGTGCCTTTACACATACAGATTTATCTGACAGACTTTTGAGGCCAAAGCCAGGAACAGCCTATAAACTGGGAACAGGTCAAAAAGGAAAGACTGAGATTTCGCCTATTTTCAAATCCATTCCTGGCTTTGGCCTAAAGTGACTCACAATCTGCCCCCGCCTAACCTCTTGTACCGTCTGATAGCTGCTTTTAATCCAAGATCTGTCCTGGTGTTCATTCGGCAGGTGATGCAGTTATTGTCCTAATAAAGTATTTTTAAAGGATAAGTCCGGTGAAAATTTTTATTAAAGTATTGCCCCCCAAAGTTATACAAATCACCAATATACACTTATTACGGGAAATGTTTTAAAGTGCTTTTTTCCCTGCACTTACTACGGCATCAAGGCTTCACTTCCTGCATAACATAGTGATGTCACGACCCGACTCCCAGAGCTGTGCGGGCTGTGGCTGCTGGAGACCACTACATAATGTGTGGAGCCATTTTCTTCAATAGTCAATAATAGAATGTCACTAAAAACTCCTTAAGGGCAGCTTCACACGTACCAGAATCACAGCGAAATCTTATACAATTCCCGGTACTGTCAGTTTGTATGGGTTTACATATTAGTAGCAGATTTTTCATTCCACTGCGAGTAGGTGAACCCTGTCCGCCTTAACTCACCGCTGACTGGTGAATACTTACCTTTATCTGTGCTCCGGCCTGCTTCTGGGTCTCCCAGCTCCCTGATGTCTCACTCAGCCAATCAGTGGCTGCAGTGGGACAGCGCACTGATTGGCTGAGCGGGTCATTAGGGAACCAGGAACCACAGAAGCAGGCGGAGCACAGACAGGTAAAGTGTTTACCAGTCAGCGGTGAGTTAAGGGGGACAGAGTTTACATTCTCCACTGTGAGTATGTAAACGCATACAGATTGACAGTACGGGGAATCGCATTGGATTTAGCTTTGGAACCCACAGCGTGAAATCTGCTTTAACTCCGGTACGTGTGAACCCACCCTTAAAGCGAATGTACCACTAGGTACATCACTTTTTTTTTTTTTTTTACATGAACAGACCGGTTTTGCATAGCATATGGTGCCATGGTCCTTTTTTTTGAACTGCCACCCAGTTCCCGCATGGCGCCGGTCTATTACCGAGTACTGACCGGGCATAAAGCACTGGGGGTTGGCCCACCAGCCCCCAGTGTGACAAAGTCCCCTCTTCTCTGTGACAGAGGGAAGATTGTCACACTGGGGGTCGACGGCCTGCTCCCAGTGCTTCATGCAGAGCTCTGCGCTGTGTCCTTTATTAATACACAGCATTTAAGGTAGAGATAGTGCAGACATGTTTCATAGCCTTTCCCTGCCATCGAGAAATCAGAGTTTTCACAGCATAAAGTGAGAAACCTGATGTGTTTTTTTTTTTTTTAGAATGCAGGAGACCAACATTATAGACTACATATTCCTATAGACTTGTACAAACAGTGAGACAGAAGGAGAAGTATCAGTTTCATGGAATACTATTGTTAAAATGTATAGCTACACCAGTACCCGAAATACAGGGAACAAATGTCTCAAAATAAGTGTCTTTGGTATTACAGTATTTTCAGATTTTTTTTCTTGAACACAAAGTTAAATCTTCCAGGCATCAATACTTTGTATCCGCATTTGTACAAAAGTATAAAAATAAATATATTTACAGGGGAAGAATAAAGTATTGTGTGCATGGCATCTTATATCATTACAGTTCTACTATATTGCTTCTCTTTTCTATAGTCTACCTAACAATGAACTGTTTGTTGGAAGGAAAGGGATATAATGATAGCGAAATAGCCATACATCCTATCTTGCTTTCTCTTTTAAAACTATTGTTAAACTGGCCTCCTGGGTCTGACTGGCAATGAAACTCTGCAGCTTTCTTCCCTGTGATTGAGGATAATCCCAAACCCATGTTATAATTTTGGGCAGGGCCAATTCTATCTTTTCTGCTGTCTAAGACGATGTAGCTAAGGCTGATGTAGCAGTGTTGATGGGCTTATGTAGCAGAGCTGATGTACATAATTCCCCCCTCCTGTACCGTCCTAATCCCCCCCCCTTCCGGTCCTCATAGTCCCCCTCCTGTGTCCCACTGTATCCCCAACCTGTGTCATCATAATCCCCCCTCCTGTCTCCCCCTGCTGTGTCTTCATTATCCCCCAGTCTCTGACTGGTTGAGTGGCCAGTCCATAAGCCGTGTCGTGACGTGTCAGCACCGCAGATCCTGGAGCCTGGCGGGTGTCCCGAGGCCGGCTCCACTGCTTGTAATCAATTTCCCCCTGCCGGCTGCCAGATTTTGTGAATCATCGTACTTCTCCTATAAAGATGGGTCATGGCTGGGTCTTCCTGCATGACAAAGACTCAAAACACACAGCCAGGGCAACTAAGCCATGGCTCCATAAGAGGCATTTTTTTAAGGTCCTGGAGTTGCCTAGCCAGTCCCAATAGAAGAAATTTGGAGGGAGCGGAAAGTGTTTCCCAGTGAGGGCCCAAAACCTGAAAGATCTGGAGAGGATCTGTATGGAGGAGTGGGACAAGCTCCTTGCTGTTGCATGTGCAAACCTGGTCAACATCTGTTTCCAGTCGCCTGGCTTTGCAGAAGATTATGTCTAGGCCACCACTAGAGATGAGTAAATCACTTCCTTAGCTCGGCAGTCATCTTATCAGCTGGTTGCCTTTGAAGTCCGCATCACTCCGTGTCACTACCCCCGGGCACCTGGAAAAGTTGGATCAGTACTGGGAAACTTCTCCCAGTTTCCCAGGACTGGATCCAGCTTTTCCCAGCACCCGGAGTGGAGTGGTATGGACTTCAAAGGCAGCCGCCTAATAAGTTGACTGCTGAGCTAAGGAAGCGATTCACTTAGTTGTTTATGTAAATTTGCTTACCTCTAGTCCCTACTGTGCAGGACAAAGCATTGAAGGCAATGCAGCCCTACAGGCGATACATCCTTTGCTGGTACACAATGATTGACACTGTTCTGTGCAAGCAGAACTCACAGGCTTTCCTTACGAGTTCCATGTCTTATAAAATGTAAAGGGTTGGCCACTTTATGGGAAAATTTCTCAGTGTACAGTATCAGTAACTGTACATAATGTACTTATCGAGAGCAGCTCCCTGTGTATAGAGCTAAAATCAGACTTCTCCAGATCTGTATGCTGTCCAAATAAACAGTAACTGAATTTGAACTTGTCTGGGATAAACATATATCTATCCTAAGGTAACAGTATAAGGGCAGACCAGATGGACCAGGTGGTGCACAACTTTGGCTGTCCAGGCATGATGGGAATTGTAGTTCTGCAACAGCTGGTGGTTCCCCATCCTTGATTTACAGTAGAGCGTGCTAAAGCCATGATTGTACCGCATAGCAGGACTGGAATACTTAATATTCATAGCTTATACTTCCCTTCAGGTGTTGTGGGGCCATTCTTTAGAACACTGTCTGTTGTCTTTTATACCTAGAAACTGAAGTAATATTGTTCCATTTAGGTCAAGCATCCTTTGTACTGAGTTATTGCTTGCAATTGATTAACATCCCTTCCTTGATGTACTTTTGCTATGGCCGGAGGCTCAGCTGGCTTTGTGAAGGATAAAAAAAAAGAAGAAAATTTGAGATTTAAGATCAAATATAAATTTATTTTTGCTGATATTTTATAGCTCCCTGGCAGACCATCTTTGTAGAAGATTACAATAGATTCATGACATTCCACAAATGCTTTTGGGCCTCCAAGCGATTAAATGTAACCTTGCATTGTGGTTATATAATGAGAAAAGATGCTGAAGTGATCATAAAATGTTACTGTGAATATTGATATCAAGTGGAATTTTCTGTAATACTTAACCCCTTCTTCTTCATCCAGTCTCATAAACGTGCAGTTTGACTTCTTGGGGTTCATTTGGGTTTTGTATTGTTCAGAGGATATGTGATTTGTAGTGTCCGTGACTGCGGTGTAGACAAGTTGGGGGTCCATTATCGGGGCTTTTTTGGAAACCAAAGCAAAACACCAACATTCGCTGAAAGCAGGAGAGGCTGTGGTCTAACAAGCGCTTCCTTCTCCTCTGTGATATATAGCAACACTCTGTAATAAAGGTGCATTGTATTGAGGTTATGGCTGCCTCACTCGCCTTCTATTCATCACAGTCCTGCCTTTTATACCTGTGGGCGCTATGACTAGAATGAGAAATTGTCAATATCTTGATGTTGCCCAAAGTGGTTTAGACTGAATGAGAGAAACTAAGAAAAACCTGCGGATAGCTGTTGAGAGTCCTTATGTAATCGCAATAGAATAATATGCAGAAATAGCTCAGATGTGTAATTCTGTGTGTAGGGTTTACTACTTTACAAAAATGGTTTTCTTTGGCTTACTGTTCTTTATTAACTATAGAACTATTAAATCATTACATTTAGCTGCTAGCTTCAGCTCCAAAAGGTAACATAGCTAGTGCTACCAATCGGAATTTAGGCTCTGTCCACATTGGCATTTTTGTTAGCATTTCTGTTATTTATGATGCAGCCCATTAACTGTTGCATATAACATGGGCAGTGGGTGTGAGCTGTATGTTATAGCAGACACTTGTCAGCAATTAGCGGGAGTGGACTTCAGTCCCATACTGGGAATTTAACCCTGTGCATGTCGCATTCAATATTGATCGCATCATGCACAGAGAGCTCTGACAGGTACTCTACCTGTCAGAAGTCTGATTAGCACCCCGCAACAAAGCACAGGGGTGCCACTCGCTTGTTAGGGCGGGCGGAGGGTAATACTTACCTTCTGTGGCAGCCTCGGTCTTCTGAATAGCATTGGTCAGTCAGATCGGTGCTCTGCTGACTCAATCAGCAGAGCACTGATCTGACTGATCAATGCTATTCAGAAGCATAGCATTTATCAGTATGTGCAATCTAATGATTGCATAGGATAGCCCCCTAGGGGACTTAAAAAGTGTGGTAGGATCAAGTTTTTAATAGTACAAAAAAAAAGGTTTAATTCACCACCGTTGCTATTTTTCAAATAAAAAACATAATTAAAACAAAAAAAATGTTTGATATCATTACATGTGGAATTGTCAAAATTATTATTATTATTATTATTATTATTATTATTATTATTATTATTATTATTAAAATAAACCATTATTGATCCAGCACGAAAAGGAACACCAAAAGCCAATATTGCTAATTTTTGGTGACATCATTAATTAGATGAAATGGAATAAAAAAACAAATAAAATGTCCCACTCCAGAGGAAGGCAAAAAAAAAACATTCTTACCAGGGAGAAAAATTCCTTCTTGACATCAAATACGGCAATCAGAATAGGTCCCTAGATCAGTGTTTGTAGACTCCAGTCTAGACCCACTAAAAGGTCATGTATTGAGTATTTCCTTAATATCATATAATTATACTCCTCAGGTACTATCACAGGTGTTCTTTGTAAGGGATATCCTCAAAACACGACCTGTTGGTGGGTCATGATGACTGGAATTGAGAAACACTTAATTCAACCATGGTTAAATTTTTTAACGTTAGTAAAAAAGCATATAAACTGTCTATCACTGCAATAGTACTGACCTATAGAATAAAATTAATAGATCAGTTTTAATAACACAGTGAACAATGTAGGAGCAAAAGGTTCAGAACTGCAGGGTTGTTTTTTTTTACAATTTCGGCCAAGAAATAATTTTTTCATGTTTTTTTGGTTTGTTTTTAGGATAAAATAAAGGGTGTCATTAAAATGTTCTATTTGTCCCAGAAATAAATAAGCCCTCATATATCAGATATGAAAAAATATAAGAGTTATGACTCTTTGAATATGAGGAGTTACAAATTTGGCAAAAGTCTCGTACGGGGGAAAGGTTTAATGCCAAAAAAACAAACAAACTGACAGATCCAATAGGGAGTCATTGGTATTCAGATTCAATGGTAGATTTGTTTGCAAATGAATCTGGCACAGCTATAAAGACTATGTTAGAACTGTATACTAATTTCTTGTACTCATCTTTATCTCCTAAGATGATTGCTGGGGTGTCTACTCTAGTAAGGAGAGGAACAGGATTTCAGGGCAGGCCAGGCATGTGCTGGTAGTGGGGAACTCAATTATAGGTGGGGCAGACAGGCCAAGACCCAGCAGTAATGGTGCACATTGGCACCAGTGACAAAGTTAGAGGTTGGTGGACAGCCCTAAAAAAATATTTCTGGGACTTAGCTGGTACCCTTAGCAGTCACAGACCTCCTTGCTTTATTTTTTAAAATAAAAAAAATATATATTCCTCTACTACATAGTGCAGTGTCCCAAAACCTTGCTGTAAGCTGCGGCTGAAAGTGTACATGTGTAGGGAGGCACAGTTTTTTTTTAGAGTTTTGGGTTAATGTGTGCAAGGAAGTATACCTAAACTGCATGTGTTTTCAATGTGTATTACAGTCACTGACAGCAGGCATATGCTGAAGGACTACTAGGCGTTAAACATAAACATGAATTTTTGGACATATCTTGTCTGCCACCTGCTTGTAAAGCCAATCTTTCTGTCCCTCCCCTCTCTCTGGGTCTATCACGGCCTTAGCTAAAGTCTCCCTATCTCTCCTGTTCAATCATCTTTCAAGTTACCTCAGTTACCAATGGAAGAGGACTCCCTGTAACATAAAAGGGTGGTTGGAGCAGACCTAAGGAGCTAAGTTCACTGATTCTAGTCATGCTACTAATTGTTTCTGTGGAGGTGAGCCCAGCTGTCTCTAGAGTCGGGGCTTCCTCTTCCAGTGACCCGTCCACCGGCCTGTGCCCGTGCTGTTGGCTGTTGCGGTTTCCTGTGTTCCTGTCCTATCTAACCATGAATTGCTAAACCACCAGAGGGATTGACGCCTTTCGACACTGAGAGAGTTATTAATTCCTAGTCTTCAGTTAACTCTTTCCACAGTGTTTCAAGACCAGTCAAAGGTTAAAAAAGCTTCATCGCACTACAGGGCCCTTCTGCTTTGGCCGAGTCATTTCTGGCAAACATGAAAGGTTACAGTAGCTCAGATCAGTTGGTGTCAAGTACTCCTGGATGTGCCACTGGTTTTGTACTGGTCTTCTTTCTATGTCCTAAAGTCACCGCAATCTAAAGAAGTTGTCAGGACCCACTCTGCCCTGTCACCCCTGCTAAAACTTCTTCTCTCTAAGTCACCTAACTCAGAGTCTGCCTATTCTCAAGTCTAAAGTCTACCTAAAGATCTCAGTATATCCGCTAACACAGAAGTCTAAGTTATCTTAAATGTTAGCTAAACCGAGAAAGGTGTATCTTGTGGACTATGACTGTATTCTGTATTGTATTTCCAAAGAACTTTCCCAGAAAAGTTAATGTTCGGTAGTTATCCCTATACTCCTTGTGATTGTGTTCTGCACCCACCTGGTAGAAAGGGTTATTATAACAACAACAGACGTGTTTGTTGGGACTTTGGGAAAAGCTAGCTACCACTTAGGCCGTGTGACAAGTGCTGAAGCAGCTAGCAGACCCCCTGGTCACCACACATGCCACATCAGAGAGGCAGCAATGCAACTGGAGAGCTGGGGGTATCGTAGAACTGGGGGTGGAGCGATGGGAGGACAAAGAACTGCTACTAGTGATAAAAGGAAAGGAGATATAGATAAACATAATAGGTGTACAGTATGTTTGCTAATGCCAGAAGCCTCACTAAAACATTGATCGGTTAGAACTAATACCGTTGAAAGAACAATATGATATAGTGGAGATAAGTGAGACATGGCTGGATAGTAGCTATGACTGGGCGGGTAATCTGCACAGTTAGGTTCAGAAATGAACATACAAATAGTATGGCAATAGGGCAGTGTTTCTCAATTCCATTCATTATGACCCACCAACAGGTCGTGTTTTGAGGATATCCCTTACAAAGAACACCTGTGATAGTACCTGAGGAGTATAATTATATCATATTAAGGAAATACTCAATACATGACCTTTTAGTGGGTCTAGACTGGAGTCTAGAAACACTGATCTAGGGACCTATTCTGATTGCAGTATTTGATGTCAAGAAGGAATTTTTCTACCTGGTAAGAATGTTTTTTTTTTTGCCTTCCCCTAGATTCATGCAGTAGGGTTATAGGTTGAACTCGATGAATGGTAAAATGCAGTCCAATCTATAGGCATTATGTTATAGAATAGGAAGAGCCAAGCAATTTCATAGTTTTGTGGGTAAAGTTTGTTCATGTAAACCTCTGCTCATTGTGGGCTAAGTAGTCATGTGGGCGGTCCTAGTCATTGATTGGCAGCTCTCTGTATGTGCTTCCATCTTCACAGATAGCTGCCAGTCACTACAAAAAAGTGCCGCCATGACTTAGTTGCCCAGAATGGGCAGAGGTTTACATGAATACATGACATGTTAACCTCTGACTTTCCCACAATGCTATATATCAATCTACTCAGCTCCTCCGACTCTATGACATGGTCACTGCAGATTGGATTACATTTTAAATGTGACAGGTTCCTTTTAAATCTGAAGGTGTTCTAAGTTCTTAAAGAGTAATTTTTATAGTAGGAGAGTAGCTAAAGAACAGAGCCCTATTAGAGATCTCCAGATTGGGGTCCATACAGTGTGAGTGTGCAGTATGGAGTGTGCAGATACTCTCACTTTAAGTGGCACTATCTAACTATCTACTACATTTAATTTCAGATTGGGCTGATCAGGCCCAGCGCTGGTAAATCTCCTTGCATTTGTCATCATCACTGTTTCTCTATTTCACCTGCTACTTGCTATTTTGTGTTGTTTCTCCGATCTGTGTGATGCAAATTGAGCCCGACATGTTTCTTGTAAGATTGCTTTTTTATTGGCTTATTTAAATACAAGACTTCTTATTTTCAATTTCGCATTTAGCAGACATTATTTTTAGAATTAGTATTTTCTCCCGTAGAATAACAGCCGAGAATCATTAGCTTCCGCTTATATGAGACATGCAGACTGAGCCATTTTTGCTGTTATCACTTGTCAGCCTCTGAATTTCTGAAACACTAGATGTCTGTGGTTCCCCTGGTGACATGAATAATGCAATTTGATTTGACGCATTACAGCCCAAAATGACACTGCCAGCTCAGAAAATTGTCTTCTTTTGAAAATGGCTATAAGCATATTTCCCAGTTGGATTTGTTTGAAATTCCGTTGGGAGAAAAACTCGGTCGTTTCCGAGAATGAAGCAATAGAAAATCTATAACGTTTGAAACTGCCAATAAGCCTTTTAGGGAAATGCACAATGTTTAGAACTTTATTCTTTTATCCAGAATATTCCATTTGCAGCTGTGAAATCTGTCCATAAAGCTGTTTGCAAGTGGTCTGAATGTGATCTTTCTATATGCAGCCAGAGTTTGCAATATTTTGCAGTCATAGGGCGGTGTATGCTGAATACTAATGCTGGGATAATTAGACAAGCCAAACTACTGAAACAAAGTTTCTAAATTGGAAAAGACTATAATATCAGTTGACTTTTCCTTGTCATAAAGTTTACTTCCCTTTCAGAAAGATATACCTTGAAGCGGTGTGTGGGCTTATGCACTTTGATTGTAACTCCCAATGTTAGTAATATATAGTGCTGAGAAGCAGATGGATCAGTCATAAGTTTATAGATGTGCGGCCATGTCTGTTTTTCTCCTCATAGAATTACTTGTAAGTAATATATTTCATTTGAAATATAAATTTCTGTCCTGATGCCAAATCTGTAAGAGAGACCCTAATTTTACATGCCATGTGTAGTGCTATAGTGTCCTCTTAGGGTATGTTCACCGTGCTCAGTGTGTCATTGCTCATTTATGGGACAGAGCACGCTCCTCCGCTGCCGCTGCTCTCCGCTCAAAGAAGTGACATGTCACTTCTTTGAGCGGAGAGCCGCGGCAGGGGAGCAGTACGTGCCCTCATATTCACTCGCTGTAGGACACTGAGCGCCACTCTGCCACAGAATTCCGCCATATTTGCTCAGTTTGAACATACCCTTATGTGGCAAAAGAACCTTTCAGCAACCCCAGAGGTCAAGTTTTAAATGTAACCTTTGTACCTTTAGGCTATGTTCACACTACGTGAAGAGGGTCACAGAACAGCCGGCCGGTACTGCAGTACCGGCCGGATGACCTTTCCGGCCGCAGGGTTCTGATGCGGGCGCATCAGCGGGCGACCTGCATCAGAACCTCCCACAGCTCACAATGAAGCAAGCGGCCGGAGCCGCTCGCTTCATCGTGTGAACTGACAGGTCTTTCTGCGGCCGCAATTCACTAAATTGCGGCCGCAGAAAACTGACATGTCAGTTATTTGCGGCCCCGTACATGATCCCGGCCGGAGCGTATACAATGTGTGCGGTGTGTAACACAGCTTTTACGTAGTGTGAACATAGCCTTAATGCTTTTATCCTGAAAATGGTATGGTCACAAAGAAAATATTCTCAGTGATGTCTCTGAACCTGTATGGCGCACACAAGAATATTCCACCACTGATAATATGAACAAAGTGATGTCACAGCACAGCGATAATCAACACAGTGATCTCACAGAATAATAGATACAGGGATGTCACAATACTGGAATAATAAATACTGTGATATCACAGTACAGGCATAATAAATAGAGTGATCTCACGAATAACATATACAGTGTTGTCACGGTTCAGGGATAATAAACACAGTGAGGTCACAGTACAGGGATAATAAATACAGTTATCTCATAGTATACATACAGTAAATACAGTGGTACAGTATCTCAGTACAGGGATAATAAATACAGTTATCTCATAGTATACATACAGTAAATACAGTGGTACAGTATCTCAGTGCAGGGATAATAAATACAGGGATGTCACATTACATGGATAATAAACACAGGGATGTCACTGAAAAGTCATAATAAAACAATGATGTGAAATTACAGTGAAAACAGACAGTTACATTACTTGGATAATGAACACAGTGATATTACAGTACAGCAAAAATAAATACTGTTATGTCACAGCAGAAAGTGACATATAAAAAAAAAATCTTAAAAATCAAAAGATAGTGATTTCAAAGGACATAGGTAAACACCAGAGTAGCATTATGAGTGATGCCATAGCGTTGTGATATACATACTGTAGCTAATAATCCTATTTAAATCCAATTGCAGGAAGTGATGTCACAATACATGTAATAATAATAATATATTTATTTGTATAACGCCAACAGATTTCGCAGCACTTCCAACAGATTCCGCAGCATGTGTAATAAACAGAGATAGAAGATAGAAGAATTGAAAACACAGAAAGTCTATGTTCAAACACTGTTGAAATTTAGTGACATAAAAAGGCTGCCCTTCAACAATGTTTGAACATAGCCTTTCTGTGTTTTCAATCCATTTCTGGTTTTGGTTTTAGTTGAAGAATACCAAAATTCTGAGCAACAATACTGTGGGGGAACATAGCCATTAGCTGTATCCATGCTTGGTCAGGCAGTCTTAGATCTGCATCCAGCTACGCCAGTCAGTGGTAATCACATGCCTTACCCGAGCATGTGTGTTTCTAGTTATAAACACTACAAATGAGTGCAACTCGACTATGCTTAGGTCCGTCTGAACCCGAGCGTTATTAGCCGTGGCTGAAGAAGTTGGATGTAGCCCTTAGGCTATGTTCACACAACGTAAGTTCCGCGGTAATCACGGACGTTGTTGCAACGGTCGTGGTTAGTACGGAACTTACATTGTGCTTCAGGCTGAGGGAATTCCGTCTGGGATCCCTAACGGTGCCGCGAGAAACTGACATGTCAGTTTTCTGTGGCCACTGTTCAATGAAAACCCTGTCAGTGCACACTATGGACCGTATGGCTACGGCCGTACGCTGCATTGTGTGCAGTGGAGAGTTCTGATCCGTGTTCGCTCGCATCAGAACTCAGCTGCGCTTAAGATCATCTGGCCGGTATTGCAGTGCCAGCCGAGATGATCTTTTCTGAGAACGGCCGTTCCGTGACGGAACAGCCGGTCTCTTACCAAATGTAAACATGGCCTTAGGCTGCCTGGGAAACATGGATATAATAAAATGCTGCACGCTCGGTTTAATCTCTAATAAACGCTAAATAACAGGAAATGGTTATTGTACATGTTAATATGACAGTATGGGAATACTGCACACAGCGAGGTCATTGAACAGAGATTAAACCAAGTGATGTCACAGCTAATGTATTTGGACCAAACATGAATAAGAAAAATAAAAGTGAAAGTAAAGGTAGTGGAATGTGTGAGGTTTTATAAAGTAATTTGCAAATCTTTTTGATATTGCATTACATAAAATGTTTGTCATGTAAAATGTGCTTCACTTGCATTGTTTGCCGTGTGGGCACCAAATGTAGAATGCCAGGCTTGTAAACCTGACATGAGGTCTTTGTATTGTACTGTCTTTCCCAGGCATTGCCTCCCCTGCCTGGGGCTTTGGTTTATAGGTGATTGATCTGCTAGTCACATAGAATCTGATGCACATGCAAAGATTGACTTAAAAGCTTGTTTAGATATAATTGGTAATTTCACAAATGGGCATTTTACAGATGTTCTGCACTGATGCTTGGCATTCAAGGTGCAGCTCCAAGAGAAAAACAACTCTGCAGTAATTTCTAAACCTTGTTATGTGCACACTAAGGAACAGCTGCTGCCTTATGTGTTCATAACGGCTGCGAGTAGTAGTGTGCTGGGCACAACAAATGTATCCAGCAAAAAGGTGAATGTACAGTATATAGGCCAGACCTCAACCTGTCATCTAGCCAGTGGGATGTCAGCACTATCTGACTGTTCTCTTCTCAGACCGCTAAACCTCTTGGAGTTTTGTCATTGTAGACAGCTGATCACTGCAGACATAATGCAGTCATTACTCAGATGTACTGTATTGGACATTTGAGCAGTATACTGTGCACTTGTATGATCACTTTAAAGCGACTCTTTACCCACAATCTGTCCCCGCGAAACCAATTGTACCTTCAGATAGCTGCTTTTTACCCAAGATCTGTCCTGCGGTCTGTTCGGCAGGTGATGCAGTTATTGTCCTAAAAACAACTTTTAAACTTGCAGCCCCTGCCAAACGGGAGTATCTGTGCCCTAACCTTGCATCACCCCTCTGTCCATCCTCCCCACCCTCTTCATCATTAGGAATGCTACTGGCAGAATTTTCCTATTCCTCTGCAGTGAATACTGCACAGGTGCCCAAACGATCCAGCCCATGTGCAGTATTCACACAGCTGATGAATAGGAGACAATCTGCCTGGGGCATTCCTAATGATGAGGAGGGCGGGGAGAAGGGATGGAGAGGTTGTGCCAGCCTAATGCATAGTCACTCTAGGCCACGGCAGTTTGACACAGCCTCAATAGTTGAGAAAAGGACGGATCACTAGAGCGGGCATGGAAAAAACAGCGCAGCTGAGACTCACATTGCAGTCTGTCTTGGGCACATGGCACAGAGGAGAGAACACATTTAGCGCGCACATTTCCCTACTTATTCTGGTGATCAGTCAGGGTTTGAGTGTATTCCTTGATCAATCAAAACTTTTGAAATATCTCTACAACATGATACAAGTTTTATAAAGTGACAGTGCCCATTTAAAATTCACAGTTTTCATAATACAAGACCTTACTGCTATTAGGTACTCTGGTATTTTACAGCAATGGCATTGTGCATTATAAATCTATAATTAAAAGGGTTGTCCAGCATAAATGCTTAATCATGCCGTGGCCTGGTGTGCTGGATACAGGCGTTGCACCAGCCGGTGAGCTGTGGTGTTTTGGGGGCAACTTGTCACGGTGGCCAGGAGTGGTGATACCCACCCCCGGACACCCAGGCATCAGACCTTTGGTACAACTGTTGTGAGGTGCAAGCTGCAAGGTGCGGCGACAGAAATGACAGAGACCTATTTAAACAATGCTTGAACTTTACTAAAAAGCTTCAGTGCGCTCTAAAAAAATATAACAGTGCTTTAGGTACTCAGTGCAATAATACAGTCAATATCTCAACAGGCAACTTGAGGTAAAGAAAGAGTAGGAGTTAAGTAAGAAAGTAGCAGTAGATAGGGGCCGGATAGGAGCCTTTGCCTAAATAGTGCAGTACTCTGCCGGAATGTGTGTGAAGTGTACAGTATATCTTGAAGAAATTCTTTCACTCACGTTTAGATAAATCTGTGTTATCTGATCGTCTTCTGCCTACACAGCCTCGGAGACTTCCCTGGGAGGTAGTACAAGTACCATGTCTCTGTTTATGCAGCTTCTCCTGGCCCCTCCTCTTCTGTTCTGACATTAGAGGGGAGCAGAAAAAAAATGGGGGAGTGGGTCTTGCTTCTCTCTTCTCTCCTGCCATAATCACTGTCTCTATATACTAAGCTAGGTGCTTATCCAGCTTACTGTATGGAGGCTGTGAGTGGAATGACAGGCAGGAGTACAGTTAGTGGACAGAACTGGAACTTCTAAACAGGGAGCCTGAGCTGCAGACACCGCCGATGCAGGTCAGACCGTTGTGATTTTACTGTAACATGAGGCCTCTGACGGTAGTACTACCAGTACCTACCTGTTGGCGGCTCTGCCAGGCCCCCAATGCACCATGCCCTGGATTGGCTGCTTCGGTGGTAGTTACACCCACTGAATACACATTGTTATGCAGAACCCAAACACATTACAAATGACTGCATTTTTGTCTGTGCTCCTACTCTGACTCTCTGCTCTTTTATAGCTGTAAATATATATTTGATGTCAGACATAGAGCACTAGATGTATGGCATCCAGAAAACCCTATTTACAGCTTTAGAAGAGGAGGAAGGCAGAGTACAGGACCAGAAGAAGCCGTGTGCTCAGAGCCGGCATGGTTTTGCTATTCTTTGTTGACCATACTACAGTACTTGTCTAGCTGTTATTGTTGCTATGTAACTTTATATAGCACCAGGTAAGGCCTGGGTGAGCAGTGCAGGAGTCACTCTGCTATTCCCTACTTCTGCCTGAACTCAGCAGTATGGGAAGCAGCAGAAAATAGTAGCACAGTGTTGGATTCTATCAAAATATACATTTATCTCTGCACCAAATTCTTAGGAAATCTACCATAAATGTGCAGTAAAATGCAGATATTATCTTATTATATGTATGACAGAAGATAGGGGTGCACGACAGGTCTCTGGTTTTTTAGGTGCTTCACACAGAAGGGTAGCAACCCAAAGTCATATAGTAAAGAAAATCTGGAGCACTCTTTAGTAGTATGCAAAAGTGTTCATGCATTTATTTAACAGCGTACAATAGCACATAGCCAGGTATTTACAACATTAAGCACCTAGCAGGTGCAATACATTAACAAGGGTTGTTTGAATATGCGACAAATGTGTTTGTGCATTTGTCGCATATTCAAACAACCTTTGGTTATGTATTGCACCTGCTAGGTGCTTAATGTTGTAAATACCTGGCTATGCCCCATTGCATGCTGTTAAATAAACGCATGAACACTTTTGCATACTACTAACGAGTGCTCCGGATTTTCTTTACTATATAATCTTATTATAAACATGTTAGTAAAATTGTAAGCACTGCATACTATTTTTTGTCATTTAAAATGTGCTTTCAATTTGTTTATTGTGTGGACATCAAATGCACAATGTCAAGCTTGCAAGCCTAGTAATACAGGGAGGGGAACCCTCTGCACAGAATGATGCATTCTAGTCTCTCTCTCCATCATTGTATTACACTTTATAGTACTGTTGGTTCTGTCGTTGCACTAAGACTTTGCATCAGGGCCGGCGTCCGCACCAGGCATACTCGGGCAAGTGCCGGGGCCCACAGTGCCTCAAGGGGCCCCG
Organism: Dendropsophus ebraccatus; assembly: GCF_027789765.1. Lineage (NCBI taxonomy): Eukaryota > Metazoa > Chordata > Amphibia > Anura > Hylidae > Dendropsophus > Dendropsophus ebraccatus. The sequence goes on from NC_091459.1 coordinate 97,383,870, forward strand.
CTGCACTTGCCCACACCATTTCTTCCCCTCTCACTGCGCTCACACACTGACACACATCGCACTGTGTGCAGGTGGTGAGCGCACACAATCATTACCTGAGGCTGTGGGGGGAGGGGGGAATGAGCCGGGCGCAGGGATGAGGGGGGGCGCTGGTGAGCCACTTAAGTCATTTTGTGGCTCCTCCAGGCAGGGCCGCCATCAGGAATTTCGGGGCTCCATACAACCAAAGTGTCTGGGCCCCCCACATTAATTAAAAAAAAAATTGTGTGTTCGACCCACGCCTTGCTGGGAGGTATAATTTGGTTCAGATCAATTCTAGAGAACTGGCTCATATACCCCATTTTCCCCAGTGGCTTAAAATGTAACCTCTGTTATACAGTTATAAAATTGTAGAAACTAAATGTGAACAAGGTGCAATTCAAATAGACACTTACTTGTATAGCTGCCTCTTGTGCTCTGTATGCAGTGCATTATATTCACCCCTGCAACGTACAATTTATAGCGTGTCTGCAAGCCCAGCGGGGCTCATTATGAGGGAGACTAAAACTTATACAAGAGTGGGGTAGGGGTTCCCCTGTATTCAGAATGCTGTTGAGTACTAGGCAATGCCCCGTTTGGGGTTATTGAATTTCGAGGGTCTGGGGGGCTGTTTGATTTGTATATGTTCACCAATATCCCCCCCCCCCCCCCCCCGGTATGCTCACTAACATAGAATATGTTGATAAGGCTAATATAATGAGGCTGTTCCATTTTAGTGAGCATATACAAATCACACACAGCCCCCCAGGCAGACTAGTTTAGCTCACCCAAGCCAGTGATAGCGAATACATGGCGGTGAGAACGCTTTCTAAGAGATCCTGTTTGTGCAGCAGAGGTGTCTTTATCCTGCTCTGCATAGACCCTCGAAATTCAATAATCCCAGATGGGGCATTGCCTAGCACTCAACAGCATTCTGAATACAGGGGAACCCCTACCCCACTCTTGTATAAGTTTTAGTCTCCATCATAATGAGCCCCGCTGGGCTTGTAGACGCGCTATAAATTGTACGTCCAGACCTCCATGATGATTCCTTCCAGATACGTTTCATCCCCTTAGAACCTGCGAGACAAACAATTTAGGCTCCGCACATTTCTAGCAACTTCCTTTCCTTTCTCCCCCCTGTAGGCTCCCATAGTATGGGATGCCCCCTGTATGTAGGATCCCCTGCTGTGCCCCCTGTATGTAGGATTCCCTGCTGTGCCCCCATGAGCTAATGCCCCTAGAGGTGGCCCCCATGAACTAATAATGCCCCCAGAGGTGCCCCATGCACTAATAATGCCCCCAGAGATGCCCCCATGAGTTAATAATGCCCCCAGAGGTGCCCCCATGAACTAATAATGCCCCCAGAGGTGCCCCATATGTTAATAATGCCCCCAGAGGCCCCCCATGAGCTAATAATGCCCCCAGAGGTGCCCCCATATACTAATAATGCCCCCAGAGGTGCCCCCATGAGCTAATAATGCCCCCAGAGGTGCCCCCATATACTAATAATGCCCCCAGAGGTGCCCCCATGAGCTAATAATGCCCCCAGAGGTGCCCCATATACTAATAATGCCTCCAGAGGTTCCCCCATGAGCTAATAATGCCCCCAGAGGTGCCCCCATGAACTAATAATTCCCCCAGAGGTGCCCCCATGAACTAATAATGCCTCCAGAGGTGCCCCCATGAACTAATAATGCCCCCAGAGGTGCCCCCATATACTAATAATGCCCCCGGAGGTGCCCCCATGAACTAATAATGCCCCCAGAGGTGCCCCCATGAACTAATAATGCCCCCAGAGGTGCCCCCATATACTAATAATGCCCCCAGAGGTGCCCCCATACTCTAATAATGCCCCCAGAGGTGCCCCCATATACTAATAATGCCCCCAGAGGTGCCCCCATATACTAATAATGCCCCCAGAGGTGCCCCCATATACTAATAATGCCCCCAGAGGTGCCCCCATACACTAATAATGCCCCCAGAGGTGCCCCCATACACTAATAATGCCCCCAGAGGTGCCCCCATACACCAATAATGCCCCCAGAGGTGCCCCCATGAACTAATAATGCCCCCAGAGGTGCCTCCATATACTAATAATGCCCCCGGAGGTGCCCCCATGAACTAATAATGCCCCCAGAGGTGCCCCCATGAACTAATAATGCCCCCAGAGGTGCCCCCATATACTAATAATGCCCCCAGAGGTGCACCCATACACTAATAATGCCCCCAGAGGTGCCCCCATATACTAATAATGCCCCCAGAGGTGCCCCCATATACTAATAATGCCCCCAGAGGTGCCCCCATATACTAATAATGCCCTAGAGGTACCCCCATGAACTAATAATGCCCCCAGAGGTGCCCCCATACACTAATAATGCCCCCAGAGGTGCCCCTAAAAAAACAAACATCCTACTCACCTAATCCGCGCTGTGCAGGCAGCAGCTCTTCCTCCTCCTCTTCGGGCTCCATCTTGCAAGCCGCAGGGACGGGACTTCCGGCAGACGTGATGACGTCACATCATCACGCCTGCCGGAGAGGTCACGTCCCGGCCTCCCATAGGCTGCTGGTATGAAGTGCCGGCAGCCTATGGGAGAGAATACAGGAGGAGGACGCTGACAGTTCCTTTTCCTGTATTCTGATCGCTTTAATGTTCCGCCCGCTCAATGTGCGGGCGGAACATCAAAGCGATCAGTGCATCCCGAGAAGCTGCGCGGCCGCAGCTTCTCGGGATGCTCAAAAACAGGTGGCAAGGGGGGCCGTGCGGGCCCCCCTAGCGTAGCGGTCAGGGGGCGGCGGCCGGCGGGCCCGGCGGACCCGCCCCAAGTCTCTTAGGGTCCGGGCCCCATACGGCAGTACCAGTTGTACTGCCCTATCGGCGGCCCTGCCTCCAGGCCTCAGTCTCTCAGCGTCGGACCAGAGGAGAGGGGGGCGGGGCTCACTGCACGGCAGCCTGTAGAGGCCAAACAGCAGGTCAGGGCCCAGAAGCCTCCTCACAGTGCTGCCTTTGCTGTGCTTCCCTGCCCCCTCCTGTATTCCTGGGTTTCCTGACCCCTCCACAGCGGCCCCGGCAGAGGGAAAAGATGTAACAGGACTGCCAGATACAGAGGTGAGTGTAACAGGACTGCCAGATACAGAGGTGAGTGTATGTGTGACTGAGTATACATGCATATGTGTGCAAGTCTGTATGCAGGTATTGTGTGTGTGTGTGTAAGTCTGTATGCTAGTGTTGTGTGTGTAAGTCTATGCAGGTGTTGTGTATGAGTATCTGTCTATGTGTGCTGGGAGTAGGAAGGTAGGGTCACCTGTGGCATATCTGCTGCAGTGGATTTATTGCAGATTTTCCCCTTTACTTTCCATGGGGGAGTCACAATATGCAATAAATCCACTGTTGCATTGCTATTTTTTTCTCTCCATTTAGTGTAGGTGATCAGCAGTGTATTATAATAAGTATATAATACACTGCTGATCACCTACACAGAATGGATATATATATATATATATATATATATATATATATATATATATATATTATACACACACACACAAACACACACACTCATACAGGGGGGGATAATAAGTATTTAATACACTGCTGACTACCTACACAGAATGGATATATATATATATATATATATATATATATATATATATATATATATATATACATACACACTCATACAGGGGGGGGGGGGTAATAAGTATATAATACACTGCTGTATACCTACACAGAATGGAGAGACATATACTTATTATCCCCCTCCTGTATGAGTGTGTATATATCTCTCCATTCTGTGTAGGTATACAGCAGTGTATTATATACTTATTATCCTCCTGTATGAGTGTATATATCTCTCAATTCTGTGTAGGTATACAGCTGTGTATTATATACTTATTATCCCCCTGTATGAGTGTGTATATATATCTCCATTCTGTGTAGGTATACAGCAGTGTATTATATACTTATTATCCTCTTCCTGTATGAGTGTGTATATAATACACTGCTGTATACCTACACAGAATGGAGATATATATACACACTCATACAGGGGGATAATAAGTATATAATACACAGCTGTATACCTACACAGAATGGGGAGATATATACACACTCATACAGGAGGATAATAAGTATATAATACACTGCTGTATACCTACACAGAATGGAGATATACAGTATATACACACTCATACAGGGGGATAATAAATATATAATACACTGCTGTATACCTACACAGAATGGAGAGATATTTACACACACACATACAGGAGGATAATAAGTATATAATACACAGTTGTATACCTACACAGAATGCAGAGATAGAGACCCTCTAAAAGTGATGCCACATGATTTACTATACAAAGGGGCCCGCTGAGGCTCTGTCGCCCAAGGGCCCACCAAAACCTGGAGCCGGCCCTGCTTTGCATGTTATCATGTTTTTCTGTTTACTTGATATATACCTTTTGGATATACGTATACCTGCTTTTCACATTATTGCATATTGAGTGAATTCTGTATATTGGGCTGAGTTCACATATTTGGCCCCTGGTGGTTCTATTTGATTGTAGTGTATTTAATTCCTGCATAGGGATGCTATATTAAAAAGCATTTTCTGTATATATGGTTGATGTGCCAGCTCTTTTTTTTATAACATACAGTGGTGCCTTGGACTACGAGCATAATCCGTTCTGGGACCGCAATTGTAATCCAAATCCACTCTTAAACCAAAGCAAATTTTCCCATAAGAAATTATTAAAATACAGACAATTGGTTCCACACCCCAAAAATAATTTTATATTCTGAATAACATGTAAAACAAATGAAAGAAACATTTATAAGCAGCTGAATGTGATATTATAAGTTACTGTACAGTATAGCAATCAGCATGTGGAGTATAATGTATAGTAAGTGCATAAACCTAAAAAAACAGTAGCAGTTTGTAGATAAAGGATGGAACTGCAGATTCCCATAATGCAGTAGTGTAGTACAACAGGTTAGAATAGAGAAGCAGGGCTGCTGTCAGAGGTCTGTGTGGTCACATGACAGCAATGGAGAAAGGGGGGGGGGTTGTTTAGCATGGACCAATCAGGTCTGACAGAGACTGCAGGGAGCATAAAGGAATGAGCAGGGTATATGTGGGCACATACATGCAGCACTCTCTGTCCGGGGAGACAGGGGTTACAGCTATGGAGAGATTACCTCCACAGTCCTGTCCTTTGATGTGAGCCCCAGTCTGAAGTGGATCTGCTATGATTTGGAAGCTGAGGCAGACCTTCTGGGTCAGAGTACAGTGCTGTAGACCATGCTATGCAGATGATGCTGTCCCCCACTTCCCTCCCACCCAGTACAGGGAGCTTTTAAACCAAAGCAATGCTCTTAAACTAAGTCACAGTTTTGAAAAACTGCGAGCTCTTAAACCAAAACGCTCTTAAACAAAGTTACTTTTAAACCAAGGTACCACTGTACTTCTTGTTCTATTTTTCTTTTTTTTTATGTTACTATGTTTACTTAAAGGGGTTGGCCACTTTATAGTAAAATAGGTCAGTACAAAGTATTAGTAAGTGTGCTCAATGTATATACTGACAGAAGCTCTCTGTGTACCTCATAGAGCTACAATCAGACTCCTCTTCACCAGGCTGGGCTGCCCTGCTCTGTTTTGTTTCTGTCCATAAAATGGCTGACATGACCATGCCCTGTCCCCTGTGTCCTCCATAGACATATACAGGCTCAGTGGTGGACACTGGGGGGCGGGGCTTGGTCACATGCTCCTCCATGTCAGCAATCTTATGGACCAAAACACCACAGAGCACGGCAGCACAGCCTGCAGGAGGGGAGTCTGATTTTAGCTCTATGAGGTACACAAGGAGCTGCTGTCAGTATATACAGTGAGTACACTTACTATTACTGTACATTGAACTATTTTACTATAAAGTGGCCAACCCCTTTAATATGTTTGTACTGTGCACCCAGGATTATTAGGTAGAGCATACCCTGTCTTTGCTATTTCTTAAGCTTTTAAATAGGGATGAGCAAACTTTTGAAACGTTCGGTTCAGTTCGATCCGGCAAACTTTCGTGAAGTTCGGATTTGTAGTTCGTACAAACCGAACCTAAAACGAACCTTGCTATAACGGCTGAATAATTGCAGCTACAATAGTGGGAGTCTGATAGGGTATAGTTTCATTTAGTTGCAGTTGCTATTACAATAAAAAGTGGAAAAAATCAAAGTACAGTGTAAGTGATTACACGGGATACAGGACACAAAGTTCCTCCACCCATTAGGGTGGAAAACAGACATTTGACAGTGGAACCAGCAGCAGTAATAGTACTGTATTGGACTCAGTATGGTTGAGAACAGACAATTGATAGAGGAGAAGGCAGTAGCACTTGATTGCACCCAGGCCAGTATGATTGAAAAGAGACTATTGGAGGAGGCAGCACCACTTGATTGCACCAAGCCCACTATGGTTGAGAACAGACAATTGACAGAGGAGGAGGATGTTCAGCCTTGGAGTGGTGGCCTGGGAATCCTTGCTGATGATGTTGTTCAGCGCACTTTCCAGAACACGGATAAGTGGGATGATGTCGTTGATCCCATAGTCATGCCTGCTCACAAACAGAGTTGCGTCCTCAATTGGCAGGAAATGTTCGCAGAAACCTGTGCACTATGAGGTTTATCACATGTGCCATACAAGGTGTATAACTCAATCCTCCCTGCTGCACTGCAGAGAAAAGGTTCCTCCCTTTGTGGGCTACAACACTTCCCACTGTTAGTTGACGTGGGGTCAGCCATTCATATACCTCCTCCCTGATGGTCCGGAGGAGCTCCTGCCCACTGTGGCTAAGTTCACCCAGGCTCACAAAATGGAGGACAGCCTGAGATCGCCGTGCCTGACATCGTTGGTAAGACACAGGGGCAGGTTGGACTGCAGTCAAAGCGGTGGGTGGTTGCAAGCTGGTGGAGGCAGAACTTTTGCAGAACTGGCCCCCTAAAGCACCGGGGAGGTGACAGTGGCAAGAATGGGCTAACTTTCTGGTGGTCTTCTGGAGGAATGTTGACCCAATGGACAGTAACAGACATGTACTGCCCTTGCCCATACTCAAAGGACATCAGCACTTGGGTGCACGGTCTTGGACACCAAGAATCCCATTGAGTCGCCAACATTTTTCTTCACAACTGTGCAGTGATGGGACTTTTTTTTTTCTGGGACAGTGATGGGACTTTTTTGTGGACTGTTTTGTTTTTTGGTTGGGGGGTGGTAAATGGGAGTTCTCCTATTTTAATGAACCTTTATTGTAAAGATATGAACTGAGATTTTGACTTAGTAAAATAGATCAGCTTGAACACTGCTTTTGTCTTGGTTGATACTTACAGACAGCTGTCACATTACATTTTTGATTAGGCAGCACCCAGGTATATCTGAGGAGACTAAGTTAAGGTCTCACCCTAACAGGGGTGACAGCACACATCTTGATATTCACAGAAAACCAGGATACAAGGGATTATAGGAGTAATAATCCCTTATATCCTGGTCTATTCTGTGATTTTATTTGTTATTGTTATTTTAACGAGATTCGTTACGAACTTTCTCAAAGTTCGGTTCGGTGACAAATCTGGTTCATTATGGTTTGGTTCGCTCATCCCTAATTTTAAACATAAGGTCTTTGTATTTTACTGTCTTTTCTGCCCATGGCTTTGTTTTATAGGTGATTGATGTGCTAGTCACATAGAATTTGATTCACATGTAAACATTGATTTTAAAAAACACACAATTTCTAGATTTTCTGCTATAGAGTTTGGTACAGTAAAGTTGTGGATTTGCCCTAGGTGACCATACTGTGAGGAAGCTCTTATGTCAGACAGGAGCCTTTAGAATCCATAAGCCTCTAGGACCTTAATGTAGCCACCATCTGCGAGCCCCAGCAGCTATGTCACTATTTGCATTGGTCCCCATGGTTTTTAAATATCCAACTCTATTTTAATTCCCTATCCTAAAGTGGTTTCCACAGAGTTGTACAGAACAGTATTAAAAGCCTTAATTTTTTTTTATTTTATTAAAATGTTTCTATATGTTGCCTAAAGAACACTACTTTTGAAGTAAAATCTAGCTATAAGCCTCATATTGCTCCGGCCATTGACTCCATGCAGTCGGAGGCAGACAGAATGCATCTGCTATTTATTCCAGTACAGTCTTGCTGTCATTACATAAAGTGCTAATGTGCGGAGCCGCTCTGGCAGCAGATATATTCTCCGGTGAAATAGTTGCCCGAGAAGAATGTAACAGCTTGGAGTATAACAAGGAAGATTCTATTTATGAAATGCTTGCAATGGTTTGTGTTATTATTTGTTCTGATTACCTAGAGCTACATAATAACAAGAGCCTTTATAAATTCCAAACAGCCGAGAAGACATATGGACCATAAATAATGCAAAGCTGTCTATTTGTGCTGCCTTTTACTTACACACCTACAGTACTGGGGAAGCTGGAAACACGTTTTCTGTGACATTTCTATTAAATAAATGTTTGATACCTGCCTTATTGTCTATGAGATCAAGAGAATAATAGAGATGGAAAAAAAACAACTTTTTTTTATGTTAAAGGGGTACTCCAGAGGGAAAAAAAAACTTATTCAGATTTGTAAATTACTTCTATTTAAAAAAAATCTCCATTTGTTCCGTTATCAACTGCTGTATGCCCTGCAGGAAGGGATTTATTCTTTTTAGTCTGACACAGTGCTCTCTGCTGCCACCTCTGTCCATGACAGAAACTGTCTGAAGCAGGAGAGGTTTTCTATGGGAATATACAGATCAGGAATAGTCTGCCCTCCAGGTGTGAGATACTTAAAGGGAACCTGTCACCCCCCGTGTCGGGGTGACAGGCTCCCGACCCCCTATTAGAGCCCCCTATACTCACCTAATCCCGCCGGATCCCGCTTCTGGAGGAGGTCGGGTGATGAAGATCTCAGCCGCTGCAGCCCGGCGCGCGCGCTGAGAGATGAGTCCCAACGCTCATAGAGAATGACGGAGCGCTGGACTCTGGACTCTCCTGTCATTCTCTATGGGTGTTGGACTCATCTCTCAGCGCGCGCGCCGGGCTGCAGCGGCTGAGATCTTCATCACCCGACCACCTCCAGAAGCGGGGCCGGCGGGATTAGGTGAGTATAGGAGGCTCTAACAGGGGGTCGGGAGCCTGTCACCCCGACACAGGGGGTGACAGGTTCCCTTTAATTATAAATTACAGTAAGAGTAAAAAACAATGTAGTTTTATTAATCAATAAAATAAAACATAAAAAATGCCAATAGAATTCTTTTATGTTTTATTTTATTTGAATTCTTTTATGTTTTATTTTATTGATTAGTAAAAGTACATTGTTATTTACACTTACTGTAATTTATAAGTATCTCACACCTAGAGGCCTGACTATGGCTAAGTTCCCACAATGTTTCTTTTTGTCAGTTTATAATTTTTAAAATGACGTCCATCATTTTGAGCATTGGCTGTCCGTCAGTGCAATAACAGCTGCTTGTATATTATTCTAGGCCAGGTGGACTGATAGGCCTTTGAATGTGTCTTTAATTGAAAAGTCCATTGAATTTAATAGTAAAAACAGAAAGCAGAGTGAAAAAAGATAGACTGTGTGCGAGCAACTGAAAGTTAACATCCACTGTTTGTAAAAGACGCCCGAAAATAATGGACATGATAATTTTTTTTATTTCTGTGCAGGTAACATCCGTCATTTTATACACTGAGTGCAGTAGACGTAAGTCATCCCATTGACTTTAATCCGTTGCATTGCAGTCAGTTAAATCGCGGCAATAACAGACGTCTTTTTAAATAGAAAAAGCGGACACCTTTTTTCTATTTTTGACTTTGTGTGAACGTGGCCTATTCCTGATCTATATTTCTTGCAATTGTCTGACACATGAGGTATTGCATCTCTGTCTGTTTCTTCTCGGTTTTGAGATTGATAGGTGAGCGGAACCTTATTGGGTTTTTTGTTTTCTATGGGGATTTGCTCCTGCTCTGGACAGTTCCTGACATGGACAGAGGTGGCAGAAGAGAGCACTGTGTCAGACTGGAAAGAATACACCAGTTCCTGCAGGACATACAGTAGCTGACAAGTGCTTGAAGTGTTGAGGTTTTTAAATAGAATTCACTTACAGATCTGTACAAGTTTCTGGTACCAGTTGATTTTTTTCAGAGTACCCCTTCAATAGAGTAGGTGCTGCAGTCTTACTAATTGAGCATTCTACAGTTAAAAGAGCTTTGAGTGGGGGAGGGGAGTAGGCAGGATGGGAGGACTGTGATGAACAGCTGAGGGAAAGCTATGCATTCTGGGAATTGTAGTACTGAGCAACTGCTCAACCAGTAAGTACAGAACTAAGACCCCTCAAAAATTGATTTTTGTCGGTTTCAAAACTGGAGCAGACTGGTAAGCAATGCAATATGCTTCTGCAGTTTATTTGTGTTTTTACCTAAAGTAGGAGTTCCTCTTTAAGTTATATACAGTAATAAAGTTAAGATAACCAAGGGCATAAAAGAAAAGCATGATGCTGTTTACTTTAGATATGTGGCTCCAAAATTAAGACAGTGCGACTGTCAGCAAATATCATATTTGTAAGTCCATGCATTTTACATATGCAATATAAGAAAAAAGTTCAGCGATGGATCCATATGTAGATCTGTTGTTAATTCCAAACCCTGTATTTGTCTGAATTTCGGTCATTTTGATTCCGTCCATAACTAGTTATCTTTAATACTTTCTCCATGCAGCATGATGTGTTCAGTAAACGCTGCAATGGCTGATGCACCATAGTGGGCTATTTGTTTCTTCCATAACTGGCTTCAATTCCCACAGTAGCTCATAGGAAATAGCAGCCTTTACAACACATTACCTATAGTGACAGGTTACAGATTAGGGACTTGTTTTGATATACATCTCAATGTCTGTCTTTCTTTCATAGACGTTTGTGATCCTTGCGCCATTAACCGTCTACTTTTCATTTTGCTGTCATGGGAGATGGATTTGGAAATTGCCGAGTGCAAACAGCCATATCCTGATGTGTTTTATTTAAAGTAGAGTTTACTATGATTGAAAAATCTGTCATAGTAAATATAGGATGATATATCCAATTTTAAAAGTTTATATTGACTTCTTCCGGCATGTTATAAAGATCTTTATTGTCTTTTCTAGTGAGATTTCATTGTTGGAAATCAAAGTTGAATCTTTAATTGAACTTGTATTGAATGAGACAATGCATTTATGTCAAGCTTAATTTTGATGTTCTTTTTTTCTTCTTCTTCTTTTTTTTTTTTTTTTTTTTTAGCTCTATATCAATTTATAGCCCAAAGGAGAACCCAAATGCGTTTGATGCTGCTGCTTTCTTCCAATGTGTTGGCAATTTCCTGGGGATATTCGCTGGATCGTTTGCTATGGGCTCTGGATATGCCGTCATCACTGCTTTAATATCCTTTAATAATAGTATTTAATTTCCATTATGTGTTCTTAGTATGTATAGGGTGCACGATGCATCATAGGGCATTCGTAGCCTTTTTATTATTTTTTAATATTTAGCCTCTTATGGTCTTTATTCTAATATGCTGCTGCTTTTCTTACAAGCGACAGATTCTATTGATGTCACTAGAATACTTATTCTGTTACTTATATACACTCTCACATGCAGTGGCGGTCTTTGGCACCAAGCACCCCAAGCGATCGCTTGGGGCCCCCAACATCCAGGAGGGCCCCCACGCCCCGCTCTTGTGCTCAAGACCGCTGCTGCCATCTGAACTGTAACTATGAGCACTCGTAATGAGCACTCATAGTTACATGCAGCAGCACTGACAGGGCGGGAGACATTGGCTCCCTTCCTGCCAGTCACTCTTGTGGCTGCAGGAAGGGTTTTCCCTGCGGTCACAAGTGGCAGCTTTGTCCTTGTGGTGCCTGTGCTCCAGTGACATCACTGGAGCATCGGCGCCAGGACAAGGGGAGCGGTTCTTGTGATCGCAGGGAAACCCCTTCCTGCGGCCACAAGAGTGAAGAGAAAAGGAGACGCCCGGACCCAGGTGAGTATAAGTGTTTGTTTTATTGTGTTATATACTATATGGGAGGGGGAGCACACAGGGGTCTGTTTAACTGGGGGGGGGGGCACATTGGGGGTCTATATAAATGGGGGGAGCACACAGGGGGGCTATATAACAGGGGGAGCACACAGGGGGGCTATAGACTACGGGGCTTCACAGAGGGGTCTATATACTACTGGGGCAGCACACAGGGGGTCTATATACTACTTGGGGCAGCAGAATGGGGTCTATATCCAACTTGGAGAGCACACAGGAGGTCTATATCCAAGTGGGGGAGCACACAGGGGGGCTATATACTACTGGGGGAGCACACAGGGGTCTATATACTACTGGTTCGGCACACAGGGGGTCTATATACTACTGGGGGAACATACAGGGGGTCTATATACTACTTGTGAGGCACACAGGTGGTCTATATATAACTGGGGGAGCACACAGGGGTCTGTATACTACTGTGGCAGCACACAAGGGGTCTATATAATACTGGTGGGGCACACAGGGGGTCTATATACTACTGGGGGAACCACACAGGGGGTTTATATACTACTGGAGGAGCACACAGGAGGTCCAAGTGGGGGATCCCACAGGAGGTCTATATCAAAGTGGGGGAGCACACAGGGGGGCTAAATACCCCTGAGGGAGCACACAGGGGGCCTATATACTAGTGGGGGAGCACACAGGGGGTATATAAAACTGGGGGCAGCACACAGGGGGTCTATATACAACTGGGGCAGCACACAGGAGGTCTATATACTTCTGGGGCAGCACACGGGGGGGCTATATATAACTGGGGAACACACATAGGGTCTATATACTACTGGGGAAAGCAAACAAGGGGTACATACTACTGGGGGCAGGACACAAGGGGTATATACTATTGGGGCAGCACACAAGGAGTATATATTACTGGCGGTAGCGCACAAGGGGTATATACTACTGGGGGCAACACACAGCTGTCTATTGTTTTGGAATGCGTGTCGAGGGGGGGCGGCCCAGACATAACTCCGCCTGGGGCCCCAAAAATGCCAAGACCGCCCCTGCTCACATGGCACTACAGTATGTATTGTATAGTTAGCTTGATAAAGAAATATTACCTTTTAGTTCAGTGTTCTAACTTTCTTCAACTTTTTCATGCAGAAGCAAAATAATATAATAAAAAAACACTCCCAGAGGGTAAGGGGTGACCTTGTAGAGCCCTGGTATAGGTAGCTGCTGATCACAATAGAATAACAAGAGTGACACCACTTAAGCCGCCAATACCTTGCAAACTAATGTATAATACAATTGCATTTTTGTGTCCATATTATGTCCACAAGACCAGGCCCAACATTACTCTAATGAGCCAAACAGACAGTGTCATATATCTTTACAGTACTGTCAGTCATTAGACCCACTGTTGGGCTAGGATAATACAGACACAGCAATGCACCCCCACATTATTTGAGACTGGCTTGATACGTAGACACCCTAGTTGATCCAGGGGAAATATGATCTCAAATTGCTAAACATAAATGAGATTAGTTGTACTCACAGGTTGGCTTTGCCATGTGTGAGTTCTAGACTGATTATGTATATGTGGTGTAAAGGATCTTTAAAAGATATTTAAGGCCCTATTACACGGAACGATTATCGGCCGCTATGGCCGGTAATCGTCCTGTGTAATAGAACACAACGATCAGCGGACATGAACGATGTCAGCTGATCGTTGTAGTTGTTTTTCTTTCAACATGTTGAAAGACAAACGACTCATATAGCAGCAATCTGCTGCCAGCGCTCCGTGAAATAGGAGTGGCAGCTATAGGCTGCCCGGACGATCTAGCAATCACCCGGGTAGTCCCCCCGCACCGCTCCGCCCCCCTGGCTCTCACCCACTCACTGCCGGCGCGTGTAATAGCGCTCACTTGCTCCTTACAGTCTAAGGCTGGTTTCACACGCTGTAACTGTGCGGCTGTATTTTTTATGCGGCTGTAAATGTGCGGGTGAAACTACGGCCGTGGGAAAAAATAGGCATGCGGCTCAAAACATACGGTCATTTACTTGGAAATCTGGTTCAACTAAAAATAACAAATAAAATGTTAAGAAAGTGATGGAAACACCTCTGGATGCATCTGGGAAAGCAGGGAACACAGTTTACATGACTCGCTATTACCGGGGTTTGCGATCCTCTGCACTATAGCCGATGTCTCTCATGGTTAATATATTGAATTAATAAAACACATTTTCTGTCTAATAAAGTCCCTTTTATTGTTCAATAATTAAATGTAAACGATTCCATCATTTTGCAATTAAATATACTGTTAAAATAAATATATATATAAATAAATGTATATTTATATATATATTTATTTTTTGACAGTATATTTAATTGCACAATGATGGATTCGTTAGAATTAAATTATTGAACAAAGAAACTGTATTTATTTAAACGAAAATGTGTTTTATTCATTAAATATTAATTAGTACAGGAAGCTCTATAAGCCGGTAATTCATATGCCGGCAATAGAGCATTCTGTACTAATCATCACTTTACTTTAATGAAAACATCAAATGTTTCTTCTAATTATGTTATGACAATAACATTATTAGAAGAAACATTTAGAATTATATGTGCGCTCAGCTGATTGGCTGATCGGCTGAGCGCACATATAAAGAGCCGGTCCGCAGTACAGTCACTTCATTGTGCTGCGGACCAGCGAAGAGGACACATCGGGGTGAGTATAGAGCTCTCCCCACCCCCTCCCCGGCACTGCACCCCTCCCAGCAAGGAAGGGGGGTCACTTAACCCCTTCCTTGCTGGGATGGGTGCAGTCTGACATCAGTCTGGCCCCCCGGGGGTTAAGGGGGATGCAGTACATCCTCCCTTAACCCCTTGGGGGTCAGACTGTAAGCAGCGATCTGTAAAGATGCTGCATACTGTAAGGAGCACAACACCGCTCACAATGATGGGTGTTGTGCTCCTGTTTGTGTGTTTTGTGTGTTTCTCCCTTTTTGTTTTTCAGATATCGGTATCCTGGGGATTACGTCGGATTCCATGGACTACGTCGATGACCAGCGGTTGTTCTTTGAATTTTTTTTAATAAAATGGTCAATGAGGGGTGTGGGGGTGTTTTTATTTGAATAAAAAAATTTGTAAACTTGTGTCTTGTCTTTATTTCTTTACTTTATAGACTTAGTAGTGGAAGCCGTCTAATAGACGGAATCCATTACTAAGTCGGGGCCTAGTGTTAGCCGGTATAAAATGGCTAACACTAACCCCCCATTATTACCCCAGTACCCAATGCCACCAGGGGTACTGGGAAGAGCCGGGTGCCAGTGGTCCCGGAGCGTCAATATTGGCGCTCCTGGACCGGGCGGCAGCAGGCTGGTAAGATTTAGGCTGGGGAGGGCCTAAACCAATGGCTCTTCCCACCCTGGTGTTACCAGGCTGCTGTCGTTTGGTTTTTAACCCGGCTGGTTATAAAAATAGGGGGGACCCTATGCGTTTTTTTTTTAAATAAATAAATAATTTAAAAAAAACGCATAGGGTCCCCCCTATTTTTATAACCAGCCGGGTTAAAAACCAAACGACAGCAGCCTGGTAACACCAGGGTGGGAAGAGCCATTGGTTTAGGCCCTCCCCAGCCTAAATCTTACCAGCCTGCTGCCGCCCGGTCCAGGAGCGCCAATATTGACGCTCCGGGACCACTGGCACCCGGCTCTTCCCAGTACCCCTGGTGGCATTGGGTACTGGGGTAATAATGGGGGGTTAGTGTTAGCCATTTTATACCGGCTAACACTAGGCCCCGACTTAGTAATGGATTCCGTCTATTAGACGGCTTCCACTACTAAGTCTATAAAGTAAAGAAATAAAGACAAGACACAAGTTTACAAATTTTTTTATTCAAATAAAAACACCCCCACACCCCTCATTGACCATTTTATTAAAAAAAATTCAAAGAACAACCGCTGGTCATCGACGTAGTCCATGGAATCCGACGTAATCCCCAGGATACCGATATCTGAAAAACAAAAAGGGAGAAACACACAAAACACACAAACAGGAGCACAACACCCATCATTGTGAGCGGTGTTGTGCTCCTTACAGTATGCAGCATCTTTACAGATCGCTGCTTACAGTCTGACCCCCAAGGGGTTAAGGGAGGATGTACTGCATCCCCCTTAACCCCCGGGGGGCCAGACTGATGTCAGACTGCACCCATCCCAGCAAGGAAGGGGTTAACTGACCCCCCCTTCCTTGCTGGGAGGGGTGCAGTGCCGGGGAGGGGGTGTGGAGAGCTCTATACTCACCCCGATGTGTCCTCTTCGCTGGTCCGCAGCACAATGAAGTCACTGTACTGCGGACCGGCTCATTATATGTGCGCTCAGCCGAACAGCCAATCAGCTGAGCGCACATATAATTCTAAATGTTTCTTCTAATAATGTTATTGTCATAACATAATTAGAAGAAACATTTGATGTTTTCATTAAAGTAAAGTGATGATTAGTACAGAAAGCTCTATTACCGGGAATATGAATTACCGGCTTATAGTGCTTCCTGTACTAATTAATATTTAATGAATAAAACACATTTTCTTGGAAATAAATTCAGTTTCGTTTGTCAATAATTTAATTCTAACGAATCCATCATTGTGCAATTAAATATAATGTCAAAAAATAAATATATAGATAAATATACATTTATTTATATATCTATTTTTTTAACAGTATATTTAATTGCAAAATGATGGATTCGTTAGAAATAAATTATTGATCAACGAAAGTGTCTTGATTACAAATAAAATGTCTTTGATTAATTTAATATAGTAACTATTAGAGGCATCGGCATTCGGCATCATTCCCGGCTATTTTTGAAGTACTTTGTACGGACCGCCTGTCAATCCTCGGCCGCATATTCAGCCGCAAATAATGGTCTTGTTCATTTTTTACGGGTCCGTTTACGATAGGGCCGTAGATTCATACATAGTGTGCACTGTGCAGCCGCATATCCTATACTTCACAGCATACACACGAACCCTCAAATATACGGGCGCACTATTACATCCGTACATACGGCCGCACTATTACTACGTGTGAAACAAGGGTAAGTCTGTACTAATAGATTGTAGATGTACTATAGGATGATAAGGATGAGTGAACCTTGAGCACGCTTGGGGTCAGTCCGAACCAGAGTGTGTAGCATTTGATTGCCAATAGCTGAAGAAGTGGCTGTAAATGGCTACAAATTTCCCATAATGCACGTTATACATACTAAGAACACAGCCCTAAGGCTGCCTGGAAAACATAACTGTAGGCTGTATCCACCATGTTTTCTAGGACTCCCTAGGGTCGCATCCAACTTCTACAGTCACCAGTAATCAAATGCCGCACACCTGGGTTCAGACAAATCAAATCAACTAGATCATTTAAGGAGCCTCTGTAATCGTGTGGACAGGGCTGCACGAACAATCAGTGGATCTTTTGTGTAGCTCTAAACTTTTATCATTAGTTGGTCATGTGTCCACTATTACGTAAATATTAAACATGGCAAAACCCTACGATAATCCTGCAAAGAAGCACGTGCCCATTTTTCTATTGATCGAAAATCAATTACTCGCTGCAATCACTAACCTGTTTGACAAATAAATACCCAATGTAAAAGGACCCTAAGATGTTCGATGCACCCTAGTCTAGGGAAGGAGCGTAATAGAAGGGAGAACATTAGAGTGATAGGTGACACATTTAGAAAAAGGTTCCAGCAGCATAATAAATTTGACATATTTAAAACTATCAGAAAATAAAATCTATACCTACTATGAGGAGATGTAGTGGGGAGAAGAATTTTTGTGCAAATGTCTCTATTTCATGGCTTATGACTTTTTTGGTGCAGTTTACTGCAGCAGTAAAGTGCTTTAATAGCTGCGGACCATAGTCCTTCTTGTGCTGCAGATTCTACCATTTCACTTTGTGAATTTCTCCTTTTATCATTTATAGCTGTCATGGTGGAGAATAAAGGAATAAGGTCATCATTTTCCAAACCACATTGTCAGCAAAACGAGAAGGTCACTTGTAATTCAATATGTAATGTGATGTTAATTGATTTTATATATACCCTTATATTTGTCAGAGATCTGTGCAGTTTATAACAAGGAACTTTATATTCCATAGCAGTGCTGGAATTTATAGCTAATCCTAGGTTATACTTTATAGTTTAGTATCAAACTTCCCAGTCACCGGTCCTATGAAAGTGTACCTGTCATGACGCCTGCTGCCGGATCAGTGAGGATTTCCTCTCCATGGATATGGACACGTATTGAGACTGTAGTGCATATGACCCCCAATCGAATCCAATGAGGGTTGCACACATTACGGTATCATTATCGGAAATCTCTGCTGTTCCAGTAGTGGGCCATCATGAAAGGTATACTTTAAATGGCTGGGAGAAATGCGTGGCAGCCTGATCCAATGAATGCAGGAGATGGATTTGGTAGACCTATAATGATGCCCCCTGGCCATAACTAATAATCAAAGGAGGTCTCAGTACTGTGACCCTGACCTTAGGCTGCGTTCACACTACGTATATTTCAGTCAGTATTGTGGTCCTCATATTGCAACCAAAACCAGGAGTGGATTGAAAACACAGAAAGGATCTGTTCACACAATGTTGAAATTGAGTGGATGGCCGCCATTTAATGGCAAATATTTGCTGTTATTTTAAAACAACGGCTGTTATATTGAAATAATGGCCGTTACTTACTGTTATATGGCGGCCATCCACTCAATTTCAACATTGTGTGGACAGATCCTTTTTGTGTTTTTAATCCGCTCCTGGTTTTGGTTGCAATATGAGGACCACAATACTGACTGTGTGAACCCAGCCTTAAAGGGGAACTATTAATCTGACCTGCTTAAAGGGTTTATCCTGCTCTATAAAAACATGGCCTCTTTCTTCCAGAGACAGCCCCACTCTTGTCTCCAACTTGCTGCTCAGTTCCATGGAAATGAATGGAGCTTAATTGCAAACTGCACCTGAACTGGAGACAAAAGTCATGTTTTCTCTGAAAGAAAGTGGCCATGTTTTTGTAGCACTGAATAACCCCTTTAAAGACTTGCTTATAGCTCCCCATAGTGCACAGGTGCTGAGGATGAAGGTATGCCTCTTACCTTCATTCTAGGCACTGTTCCCATTCAGTTTTAATGTAGTGCTCCATAGGGTAAGGCCCTTTGGAGCACCAATCTGCCCCGGCTGGACCATCCCTACTAATGATTATGAATGGAGCGGGCCAGCCAGATTGTGACCCTGGCGGTGGGGGCAAACAGTCTTATCGTACAGACTACTACATTAAAACTATACAGGAATGGCGCAGAGGATGAAGGTAATAGATATACCTTTATCCTCAGCGCCCTGTGCGTAATAGGGAGCTATCAGCAGGTAAGATTTGTCTAACCTGCTGATAGTTCCCCTATCTTTTTTTACCAATTTATTTTTTATTGCTGTCATCTGAAGAAGCCGCTTTGCTCAGAGGCTTCATTAGAAATCTCTTACTGCTTTGTGTTTCTAGCTCCTATTAGGCCTATGTTTCTTTATAGCTATAAACTGCAAACAAACCAAGTATGTTGTCTGATCCTGCAGTCATAGTCCCTTCCATCCATGGGATGGGAACAACAGGTGGTAATGATACGTCTTTATACAGTACAACACGTCAATTATTTTTCTATTCAAAACATGTTCTGTCATCACCTTACACTGCAGTACATGCCATGGCTACAATGCAGGCCATTTAATAAGTGATCAGCTGATGCTCACATACAGGGTTCCTGGTGCCAGACTCATCTGGTGATGCTTGCATGTCATTCTCTATGAATGCCCTTATACATTCTTTAATTAAGTTTGCTAATTTCCATTGATAACAGGGCAGGGTAGGTTCCTGGTAGGTTAGGATCTTTCTATTCCCCGGTTCTGCAATCTGATTGTAATTTTTAACATCCAGATCATCAGCACCTGGAGAGAACTGTCTTGGGAGTATGACAGTAGGATCAGACTACACAGAGTTTGTTCGTAGTCTGTATCCATGGAGACTTCATATAATTTATAAATTGACTGCATATTTGAGGTATTTTGAGGTATTTGACTGCATGATATTGGGTATTAATAATGTAACAAAAATTGTGCAGTCCACTTGAAAAAAAAAAGGACAAGTGCATCTTTGGTGGAATGTATGAGTTAGAATTCAGATTGTAGAGCAATTTAGAAGAAGAACATTTTATGCTTTTAAGACACTGCTAGATAAATGGTGATGGTTTTTTTTTATTGCTTTTTCCAGTCCCTTATGATCTTGTTAAAGTAGACGTTTTTGAATTATTCCTATGGTAACATTTGTTTTCCTTAATGTGTCTTGGTCACTTGACAAAATTCACCAAGTTGTGTGAATTCCCTATGTTGGAGACAGGACTATTTTTCCTTTTGTCATGGAGCGCCTTCCTATCTGCAGAAGCAGCAGGGCTGACAGGTAAGTTGCTGAATGATAAATTTTATTATGTAGTTGAAGGTAAAACATAAGACTACATAAAATTACATATGCTATAACCAATTAACAGCTTAGTGCTCAAAATAGAAAAGCTGATGCTGGATCCTGGTGATTTAATAATTCACCACCCCAGCACCAAAAAACGTTACATAAGGAAAACTCTTCATGTTGAACTGAAAATCAACGAAATGGTGAAGCAGAAAACTGTTACCTCTTAGTCAGTGATGGCTGATTGCAAATTTACAGAATGTGGCACACATGCCTTCTGCACATCCTGGATCAGGCATTGGTGCTACTGTATGCTGAGGTATCCATGTTGTGAGTTTCCATCAAGCTTTATGTTATTTTGAAAGGAAAATTAACAGCAGATTAGAAAACTCTGCTATGTACCCATAGCACAAGGACGCTGAGGATGATGATTTTTTTTACTCTTATCCTCAGCACTGTCTATTATAAAATTTCAGTTTAATTATTTTTTTAGTTAAAGAGCAACTATCAGCAGGTTAGATGCAGGACTAGCTCCCTGGTGGGCATGGGGCGCTGAGGATGAAGGTATGTCTGTTACCTTCATCCTCGGCATTGTTTCCCTACTGTTTATTCTTAAATCCTCTGCCCGGTAAGCTGTTGGAAGCACTGGGGATGGGGCTTCCGCCCTGAGCACTGATCCCACCCGCCCCCCCGCTGGCCCCCTCCATTGATATTCAATAGAAGGGGCAGGCTGGCAAAGGCCATATCCCCCCCCCCCGCTCACGATGATCCGCCATACCCCCCGCGCACGGTGATCTGCTCCCAGTTGGCCTGCCACCCAATGACTATTATTGGGGGGACAGCAGAACCGGTGCTCGGGGGGGGGGGGCAGTAGCCGCACCACCAGTGCTCCGAATGGCCTTACCAGGCACAGGATTTTACAGTTAACAGCATGTGAACGGCGCAGAGGATGAAGGTAAGAGATGTACCCTATTCCTCAGTGCCTCATGCGCATTAGGGAGCTATTAGCAGCCTAGATTTGTTCAACCTGCTGATAGTTCCCCTTTAAGGTGGTTCAGTGCACCGTTGAAGTGAGTGGGGGATGAGCTGCAGTAACCCAGCTTGGCCACTATCTGGGAAAGCTTCTGTATTTCTCCAGTTAGATTGGAGTGATAGGTCCTGCTTGCATGCTGTCACTCTATTCATTCTCTATAAAAGCAGCTGGAAACAGCTGAACACTGTATTCGACACATTGCATTGTCCCAATAGAGAATAAACAGATTGAAGGGGCAAATATTGGGGCATACAGATCATCAGTACTCCCTTTCTAAGGTAACTACTGATATGTTGATACATCATTTGATACCGTGGTGTATATGCCCCAATTTCGGGGAATACTGAAATATTTTCAATCCCAAATATTCTTGTGTTCTGAGGCCTAATTCATTTATTTGAAGGCATATATAGAGTATTAAGCCGACTTACACAAAAAGGCTGTCCCTCATTAGATTATTCCATCTGTTTGTTTATGCCCATAGCCATAAGTGTTTAGAAAGCAAGACATTCATAATTTGACAGAAATGAAGCTTGCTATGCTCTCCCATGCATTTTTATTACCAAAGCATTATTGTGTACCTTTGGTTTGTATGTTGGGCTGCTTTGTTAATGCAATAGATGTACAACTGCTTGTATAGTTGAGCTACGTAACTAGAATTGTGGATTAGTCACCAATGTATTCTATTTACAGTATGATTCGATTCACGGGACCGCACTGCAGTGATAAAAATGCAATGAAGTATAATTCAGGATACCCGGCTGAGTTTTGTGAGCTGAGAAATCTTGGAGAATTTAATATATTGCTGTGTAATGTTAAACTTTGGCTGTAAATCATAGATTATGGGCAAGATTTTTGGAGCTCTGACTTTGCTCCAGGGTGGTGTGCTGTCTGTAATGAGAGCAGAATACAGCAGGATTGCTCTGACATACAGGAGGCCAGCGTTAATTTGCTGAAAGCTGAAAGGCTAAAGAGCTGTAAGCTGCACAAAAAGAACTCGGCGTGATATCCTGCTATTAACTTTGTGATGGACTCTGTGTTTTGTCACATTGTTCCTGGTGTGCAGGACATAATAGCTAGATTTATTAATGTTTTATGTGAGTAAAGGATGCATTATTATTATCATCACTATTATTATTCTATAATGCTGTTTTTAAGCTCATCACTTTATCCATTCATCTGCTTATGTTTAGCTTGCAGAAAATGGGATTTTATTTGCCTTCTATGCTATAATTAGGGTGCTGCCTTCCATGTTTGTTATATTCAGATTCTCTTTTTATCCTTACTTATTTGTTCTATTATGGTGCGTTCACACCTACAGGATCTGCAGCTGATTTTCCGCAGCAGATTTCATTTAAATAACTGAACACAGCATCAAATATGCTGCAGATCCTGTAGGTGTTAACGCACCCTAATTTTGGAAGTGATGCCCAGATGGTGATTCCAGAAGTGAACCTGGCCAGCATGTGTATACCTGTCAGCTCTAGGTCCCAGTAAAATACAGCTTGAAATCATACAGCCTCCTCCCTATGTATATGAGTGGCCATTATTATTATTTGTAATGTAAATATCTGTAGCGTCGGAGCTGGTGATTCCAGTACAGGTCTTCTTCTTTTCCTCCATGGTGCCGTTTTTGAGTAGTTAGATCCAAAGCTAATATGTAAAATAGTTTTGTGCACTGGGGGTCTTCCTGGGCCCCCTCAGTGCACCATCCCACCCCTCAGCTTGTACAACCCCTTCTCCCTTTGGATATTTATCAATGCAAAAGTAGCCACATCTGTCTCCTCAGAAAGAGTTGGAGGGGATGTACGAGCCGGCAGGCAGCACAGTGCAGGATTGAGGGGCAGAGGAATATATACAGTATCCGTAGCCGTTTCTGCTATGAGGCAGAGTGAGCTTTCTGCCTCAGGCGGCAGATTCTTTACTCCACTAGGGGGCGGCACAATCCCTTACTTTCACTTTCAGGTTGCATCCCGTCTGCATGCACGGCAGGGTTGCCCGCTCCCAGAGTTGCCCGATGCTATCTGTCACCGGGGGGGGGGTGGGCATTTCAATTCCCACCTCAGGCTGCAGAAAACCTAGAATCTGCCCTGTGTGTATGTAAATATGTATGTATATATATATTGCCTTTGGATGTAACAACTTAAAAACAGAACCACAGAGAAAAAATAAGAAGACCTGCAGCAGAATCATCTGCTACAGGTGCAGATTTGTATGTACCCAGGATGTTGCAGAGTGTTGCTTCATAGCAGGGGTGCGTTAAGAAGAGCAATAGGAGTTAGTGTGGCTGTCTCCCTGACATCTTGGGAGAGATTTATCAAAGGGTGTAAAATTTAGACTGGTGTAAACTGCCCACAGCAGCCAATCACTGCTCAGTTTCCAGCTCTGGTGAAAGAAAAGAGGGGCTGTGATTGGTTGCTGTGGCAGGTTTCCACCAGTCTAAATTTTACACCCTTTGATAAATCTCCCCCCTTGTGTTCTGGACGGTAGGGTGGGCTGTGTGCTGATTAGCGGACTGTAGATGGAGCACACTATAGAGGGAGGGAGGTGTATTAGTATTCTCATTCTCACACTGTTGCCTGTAGGGCAGGGCCCTAGGTGCTGGACCTTCAGTTCCAAGTGGCAAAAATTCAACTGCATCTGAGACCCCCTACTATGACTCTAAATAGTAGGTTGATCATCACTAGTTCATACTATAAATATTCAGGCACTGTAATAAGTTGGGAAGAGACTTGATTTGCTTTTGATGAGAAATATTTCCATTACATTCTGCTGACAAATGTGATTTAAAAGCAAGTAGCAATAAAATAGGCTTAGGAATTATGCTCCGCACTTGCAGTTTGTAAGTGACAGCACAGGCTATACATTTAACTCCCATATTGATTGTTTTCATATTAAAAGAGCCATTTGGAGAATGTGTCTTCCATTGTCAATATGTCACAGTACATTGCATGGGATTTGATATGGGCAATGGCTGTGTGAGTTAATGGACAGAGTACTGTATTTTTGTCCTGCAGACGTTAATGGGAGCCATCAATTTTAGTTTGCAAGCCTGTTCCTATTGTCCTGTGTATTCATGCACCAGTAATGCTGATAAGCGCTAGTTACCATTAACCTTGGAACGGTTCAGAATCTCTTTTTTTGGATTTGACGCTAAAAGCAGAAAGCAGCAATGACTGATATAGCGTGTGTAGTTAATTACAGTCCGCTTTGTGTGTGAGTCCTAATAGCTTTGACTCTGTACCAACATTGCTCTTATCAGAATGAATGCTGGGTTAATCACCACGAAATTCAATTGGATTCATGGAAGAATTGATAAGCTTGGCGTTTATATAACAAGACAAGTATTACTCTGACAGTGCAAGATGGCAACTACTAGAAATAGTGCTTTGTTTTTTATAACTATAGGGTGTCTAGGAAATAAAATTGCACTGTATTTTAAGGCTATGTTCCCACTACGTATATTTGGCACTTAAAACAACGGCTGTTGTTTTAAATGAAAATTAGCATTGAAGTTTATGGACAATGGCCAGAAATAAATGACATGAACATTATTTTGACGGCCGTAGCCAATCAACAGCCTTTTTTTTAATACATTGTGTGAAACAACGGTCGTTGTCTGCATTGACAAATGGCCATTTAAAAAAAAAAAGTATGGTTTGTGAACATAGCCTAATAGTGTAAATTTGTATTTTTCACATGACTCTATTTTTTTATTCAGCTTAGTTATATTAGTAATTCATGGCATATGCTAATGAGGCGGTTTTGTGCACTGGGGGTGGGACTACCACCCCCAGTGCACTGATCTGCCCCATCCAGGCCTGTTGCTTCTAATGAGTATTTATGCAGTGCACTCAGTGAGGAGCTCCGGAGTGACATCACTGCAGAGTCCCACCACAATATTCAGTAAAAATGGCAGTATGTATTAGTGACATTTCTAGAGGTGTGTGAAGGACCATTTTCTATACTAGTCAGTAGAGGGAGACAGTATAACAGAGCTGTGTTAAAAGGGTTATGTAGAGAGCAGAAAAGGTCTTACCTGCTCTACAGCACTACATTTCCTCCCTCTTCCATCTGTGCCGATAACTTCCGCAGATGAGAGAGGGGGCGGGTGCAGGTTGCAGGCGTTGCTGGCATTGCATGTGTGCCCTAACGCAGTGTCCAATAACTGCCCAATGTTACTGCATTGGTAATGCCCACAACCCCCCCCTATCCCCCCCTATCCTTCCCCCCCCCCCCCCCCGTCTGTGGACATAAGTGTGCCGAAGAAAAGAAGAGGTAGGGCCTTTTCTGCTCTCCAGATAACAACTTTAAGGGCAGACTGCAATACACTCCTAGGAAATACAGCTGCTTCCTGGTCACATGGCCCACCCACAGTAAAGAGGGAGACTAGAACTGCAGAAAGCCAAGGAAATAGGCTACAAATATAAAAATGACACTAGAGAGCAGCTGTTTTCACATGGATGAAGTTAGAATCGTGGCTGATTACTACTAATTCCCCTCCAATTTTGTGGAATGGCCTCTTTAACAGTAGTGGGTTTCAGGAGCCTCATCTAATCTAACATAAGGGCCGACAAGATGGACCATGTGGTCTTTTTCTGACCTGGCGACAGTCTTTTATGTTCTTCA
Organism: Dendropsophus ebraccatus; assembly: GCF_027789765.1. NCBI lineage: Eukaryota > Metazoa > Chordata > Amphibia > Anura > Hylidae > Dendropsophus > Dendropsophus ebraccatus. The sequence goes on from NC_091459.1 coordinate 97,410,128, forward strand.
TGCATATAGTCAAATTATTGCTGCATTTTGTTCTGAACAGTTATATGGCTCCATGGCATTCTAGAAACATTGCTTGGAGGGTACACTATTTCTACATATAATATATGGAGTCCAGTGGAGGCTGTGCTGTACTGTACTAAAGGAACCCAATACAGGTTCTTTGCACTGCTGTGCAGCTTCCATGCCAGTGTATATGCAGATGTAGTGCTCAATATCTTAGACATGGTAATACTATGTTTTTTTTAGCACAATGCTCCAGTATATAGCACCTTCTCTACTGGCTGGCTGGTACATTGTCACTCTCTATGTTAAATATACAGGGCAGGGTCCTCCAGAAGACAGCCAGTGGATGTTGAGTGAGGGGAGATAAATTGGAGTCCCTGCTCCTTGTGATCGCTACATCTGTTAGCACTAAGCCAAAGTAGAGAGTGTAAAAGAAGAACATAGGACAGCGCTCCATGGCGAGGATCAGTTAGACAAAACGGTAAGGGGATACAATATGGCAACCCTCACCTGGTCAAGTTGTGCTAACTGGGAGGCACGAGATAGCATGAACTGCGGACCGCAGCCACTCCCGAACTCCACCAAGGGAATAATGAGAATACAATAACCACCTCTAAAGACCAAATTGGGTATCCGGGCGCAGTTCCGACTCAACAGTGACCCAAATGGTAAGTATAAAACAATAAAAATTTATTATTAAGACCCAACCCGTTTTGGAACCATACCGGTTCCTTTTTTAAGTCATACAACATTATGAAAACCAGCACAACTTATACTGAAAGGGAAATAGTGATGTCAGTAAATTGGGCGGAGACTCCACCACCAATCAATATTAACCCTAATCAGACTATTACAAAACACATAACGGATACATAAAAATAAAACATAGTCCTACGAAACACAAAAAAATAATCATTAGCGTTTCGCACGATTAACGATTTTGAATGAACAATGTGTTTTTTTATAACGATCAGCGTTTAGACGGAACGATACATTGTACGGAAAAATCATTTTGCGATCGCTTAAGCCTATCTCACACATAGGTGAAATCGGTGAAAGATTGTTTACACGGAACGATCTGCGAATTTTTTGCGAACGACCTACGATGATTTGAGAACATGTTGAAAGAGCAAAATGAACGATTTCTCGCTCTTCGTTTGATCGTTCGCTGTGTTTACACGGATCGATTATCGTTCGAATTTGATCGTTATCGTGCAAATTTTAACGATAATCGTTCCGTGTAAAAGGACCATTAGACAACTTATAAATAGGGAATCCTAATGGATTTTTAGACTGGTTTAATTTATCCCCAGGTGGACTCAACGAAGTGCTAGAAAATACTAAGGTTTGATCTAGTGTTTTTATTCTTCGTGCCTTTTATTTTATTTATTAATTTTGTCCATTATATATATATATTTATTTATTTATTTATGGTTATACACTAATTCTTTTTTTTTTTTTTTTTTGTAAGACTATGTTTTATTTTTATGTATCCTTTATGTATTTTGTAATAGTCTGATAAGAGTAAATGTTGATTGGTGATGGAGTCTCTGCCCAATTTACTGACATCACTATTTCTCTTTTAGTATAAGTTGTGCTGGTTTTCATAATGTTGTATGACTCTTGAAAAAGAAAGCGGTAGGGTTCCGAAACGCGTTGGATCTTATTAATACATTTTTATTGATTTAAACTTACCATTTGGGTCACTGTTGAGTTGGACCTGCGCCCGGATACCCGATTCGGTGTTTTTCAGGGAGTTATTGTATTCTCAAAGCAGAGAGTGGGCACAAAGCACATCACCTGTTTTAAAGAACTCGGCAGTGAGCTAGCTATATAGATAGCTTATAGATTTCAGTGTAAACTGTAGCCAGCTGCAGACCATTATGTGATCCTATACCTGGTGCATTAGGAATTTACAGGTATGGCTGGCATGTATTATCACAGAATGTTCTCTACAGGAACAATGTTTCTGAACTTTTAAAGGAATTCAAGGGGTGAGAATGAATTCAGTTGTGATTAAGGGATTCATTAGAGGGTCATTAGGCTTTACCTCTCCGCTCATTAATTTGGCCTGCATGGAAAGGATGCTATAGATTCTTTTAGTTTGCTTAGGGTTAGAGAAATAATTCATCATGAAGATGTGAAGCTCTTTGGTATACCATCTAAGTAAAGTAGAAGAAATCTGCTAATGATGTGCCAATGGCATATACTATGTTATATATTTAATATGTAACATATTTAATATGTAACATTTAGGCAGGGGCCTACCTATCCACAGTGCTGCCTCTGAGTTACTGGATGTAACTGCACTTTAACCACGTATATAGTTTATAGTAATGATGCTAGTGGACGTGGGCATGGTGGCATTGTTTTAGCATTGCATAGTAGTATCATAGATAATACCTTTCTGAATGTAGTGTGTTTTGTTTAGGGGCAGTATTAATGTCAGCATTATTTGGAAACAGGGGGTGGGGTGGGAATGGGGGGTTGGTACCAAGTTCAAAATTGCTGCTGTCATTTTTGTACAATAATACCATAATATGGGCATAATTTTAAGTGAAAATAAAACCATATATAACCAGGTGGAAAAAAAAAGATTTTTTTTTTTGCAAAGCTGGTCCTAAATAATGAGCATGATTAATATTTTGACAGTCATAATCAAAGTATTGTAATTTAATTGTCATAGAGGTAAATAATGTAATGGTAGGTGAATGTGGAGCGTGGAAAGAGAACATGTTTTCTTTTGTCTTTTTTATTTTCCAGACAACCGATTTTATACTTTTTAAAAGTATACAAAAATATACCAGTATCTTTGAAAGTCTGCCAATGACTTTTATTATGCAAAAAATACCTAATGTAACATTTTATTCTGATTTATAGTTGTTTTGAAAGGTATTACAACCCACACTTTGCAAATGTACAGTGTATAAAAACATATCCATACATATAGCTACATCTGCCATTGATCTCTGTTGTTCTCTTTTGTAATTGCCATGTATTCTCTTTTGTAATTTTCCAAATGTTCTGAAAAGTTTTACAGCCTATGCTTTTCTATATAGGTAAAATTAATGTTAACCTGTCAAACTAATTTAACTTACATGGACAGATTTACTATTATTGGTTCTAGAGCTAAGTATTATCCCCTGCAAACTTATGTAACCATGTGGCCCCCAGCTACAGCCAGTGCCACTATAATAAAATACTAAATCCTTTCCATGCCAGGGTAGCAGAAGTGTAGGGCCAGGAGCTATGATCCTAATATGGCCTTGGTTAAAGCTCTGATTAAGAAAATTAATCTATTTAAAAAATAATAAATAATAATTTTTAACCTTTTTTTGGTGGACAGCATAGCCAGATGAAATATGTGGTGATGACAAATAGTTTCCAACAAACATATCTATGCACACACTGGCACAAACCTCATTTTCTTGCTGTGTAAATACATATATACGTTTGGAAAATTACCTATACAGGAAGGCACAATTACAATGTGGATACACCCTTAGCAAAATGTTTACTATTAGAGAAGTATTGTGGTCAAACATAATTTTTCATATGTTGCTGCCCATGGTGAGACCAACAATTCATCCATTTTTGTTATTGAGTATGGAATTAATTGTTAGTCTCGCCATGGTGAGCAACTTATGAAAAGTTTTGTTTGAGCAGAATACCCCTTTAAAAGGGTTGGCCGGTGTACAGTATTAGTAACTATACTCACTGTATATACTGACAGCAGCTCCCTGTGTAACTCATAGAGCTGACCTGCTCTGTGGTGTGTCTGTCCATAAGATGGCCAACCTGGAGGAGCATGTGACCATGCCCTGCCTCCATTGTCCATCACTGAGCCTGTATATACCTATGGTGGACACTGGTGGGCGGGTCATGGTTACATGTTTCTTTATGTCTGCCATCTTATGGACAGAATCACCACAGAGCAGTGCAGCACAACCTGGAGGAGGGGAATCTGATTTTAGCTCTATAAGGGTACACGGGGAGCTGCTGTAAGTATATACAGTGAGTATATACTGTACCCTGAGAAATTTCACTATAAAGTGTCCAACCCCTTTAGGGTGCGTTCACACCTACAGGATCTGCAGCAGATCTGCAGCAGATTTGATGCTGTGTTCAGTTATTTAAAGTGTCACTGTCGTGATTTTTTTTTTTGCAGAAATCAATAGTCCAGGTGATTTTAAGAAACTTTGTAATTGGGTTTATTATCCGAAAAATGCATTTTTATCATGAAAAAGCAGTTTGAAGCTCTCCCCCCTGTCTTCATTGTTCTCCTATGGAGAGAGCTAAAGAAAAGACCAAAACAGGACAACAAAGAGTTAATCTACAAATCCCTCACGGGATATCTCCTGTGACAGTCACCAGTGACCTGTCTGAGCTCAGATTACAGCTGTCACCCAGCTCCGTGCCTGTAATCCTCTGTTATCTGCTTTCTGCTGCCGGCTAACTCCCTCCTTCCTCCTTCCTCCTCCCCCCTCCCCTCTCCCTAGAGCAGACAGGGTACGTCTCCTGCAACAAGTCACAATTTTCAGATTTTTCAGAGTGGATGAAAAAGAGGAAGGAGGGGGTGACCTGGGAAAAGGCTTTTTACATGCAGATAATGGCAGATTTGGCTAATAAACCCAGTTACAAAGTTTCTTAAAATCGCCTGGACTATTGATTTCTGCAAAAAAAAAAAATACGACAGTGACTCTTTAAATGAAATCTGCTGCAGAAAATCAGCTGCAGATCCTGTAGGTGTGAACGCACCATTAAGGTACCTTTGCCTTAAAGGGAATCTGGGGAAAAATGTTCTTGCTGTGTTTCGGCAGGGAATGCCATCACATCCTGCTGTTTATACATTAGGTGGAAATTTTCATGAACTTTATAAACTTTTACAACAGATTGTGGATGGATAAATTCTCAAATCCTTCACTTCACATTGTTTAAATTGATAGAATATGCAGAGTGTGTGCAGAGAGAATAATATTTTGTTTCAAGGACACAGCTGGCGGAGTCAGTGTACTTACCTGGGGCTTTGTTATTTCCCTCTGGCTGTGCACAGCCTTCCTAATAGCCTTTCACATCCCTTTATGGCGGTCTGACCAGTCTCTTGTAACACCTTGCTTTTCAAAGGGTTTTAACTTTTGCTAACCAAATAGTCCAGGCCTGAAAAATCTGTGCAGTGACCTGGAATAAACTGAACCAGTCTAGTTTCTGCTTACAGCATCTTTCACTGTCTGGAAGATTGTTAACAGATAAAAAAGGCAAATCTTTACTTATCTGGGAGCTATGGAATAGCCAAGCATCCAGAGGACACCTGACAATTCCTCTACCATCTACCATGTAAGGTATGTCTTGTGCAACAAAACTCCGCCATTTATCCAGCTGTGACATTTTCATTAAGAATTCAAGGAGAAACAAAATGTTCAATTTCTTAATTAAATCTTTACAAATGAAGCTTCTGCTCCACAGGCTCCTTATTACTCTGAATAAGTGGTGACTTGCTGCTATTTTTCTTTGTACCTCTGAATCCAATAACATGCTCCAACACACTAGCTGCTGATCCATTGTCTGATATGCCCAAGCAGCAGCCAAAGGCTTTAAGGGGTTTAAAGAAAAAAAAATCCTCCTTTGGGGTACAAACACACAGGGTGGATACGCAGCAGATTTCTCGCTGCAAAATCCGCTGCAGATCCATTGCCTGTAGTTTGTATGGGAAAAGAAAGTATACAAACTACAGGTAACAGAGCTGAAGTGTGTAGCCTAAGAGTAGCTTTGATTTGGGTTGACATACTCAGACCATGGTCACACAACGTATATTTTCGTAAAAGTACGGCAATCGGCAACAATGGCCGTGATTAATACAAAAATATATGTTACATTGCCGTCTACGGAATCCCAGCCGGAGTGTATACACATACCTCCCAACCGTCCCGTTTTCGGCGGGACAGTCCCGATTTCGGGGTCATGTCCCGCCGTCCCGGAACGGGCCCCAAGTGTCCCGCTTCCCAAAACACAGCTGGCCCTTTAACTACTAGTGCTCCTGGTGAGCGCTGGCAGATGCGGAGCGGTGATTGGCTGGCTCCTGTGACCGGAAGCTGCATTCTGCCTCCGGCCACAAGAGTGCGGGAGATACGAACTCCCTCTGATGAGTCTGTTCCCGGCCTCAGGAGTGTATCAGCCGGCTGCACCAATGAGACAGGGGAACTACTCCCTGCTCCCGCCCACCAGAAGACTGTGAAGGAGGGAGAAGAGGAGCAGCTGCTGGGAGAGGAGCACTGCTGCTGCACGGCCCGGTATAAGGGGATTGGGGGGTGTTAATGAGGCCGAGCAGGAGGCAGTTTACAAGGAAGGGGTTAAGTTACCTTTGGAGTCAGAACATCCCCCACCTTCCGTGCTGAGCACCCAGAGCACTGTACGGACTCAGCAGAGAAGGGGGGAGGGGAGGATGGAAGTGACTTAACCCCTTCCCTGCTGTGCAGGTTAGCTGTCTGCTATCATGTCTGTCAGCCAGCTGCTGACGCTACCAGGCACTGCCAGGAGGGAAGGAGTTAAGTGTGATGAATGAGGCTTCTCTGCCTGACCAGCCTGGACGGCAGACAGTGACCTGGAGGGACTGTGGATGAAGTGCTCATTATCATTCATTGAATCGCGTCCGCAGAGAGCCAGTCAGTGCACGAATCGCTTCTCCGGCCACACGCTTCATAGTGTGCAGTGGGGAGTTCTGATACGGGCGCACACTAATGCGCCCACATCAGAACTCAGCGGCGCTAAAGATCATGTAGCACCGGCCGGGAGGATCTTATCTGACACCGGCCTTTCCGTGACCCGGTGTCATACAATGTGTGAACATAGCCTCACAGCGAACTTTTCATTCCGCAGCGAGTATGTAAAGCCCCGTCCCACCTAACCCAGCGCTGCCCGGCTAATACATTTCCTGGCCACGCTCCTGCTTGCTGCTCAGGCTCCCGGCTCCCTGGTGTCCCACTCAAGTTTTTTCGTAAAAAAATACTGGCCAAAAACTGACCGAAATGCAGTGTGTGAACACCACCTATAATGTGAGTTTTATGCTGAGCCTGAGGAACAAGAAAGTTAAAGAAAAGTTTGATTAAATCACTAGAAATGCACTTGATTCAACCTCCACTACTATGGTCAAATAGGGCTGAGAGGTACACTTTTAAAGAGGCACTCTGGGGGAGATTTATCAAACATGGTGTAAAGTGAAACTGGCTCAGTTGCCCCTAGCAACCAATCAGATTCCACCTTTCATTTTCCAAAGAGTCTGTGAGAAATGAAAAGTGGAATCTGATTGGTTGCTAGGGGCAACTGAGACACTTTTAATTTACTCCATGTATGATAAATCTCCCCCTCTGTTTTTTTTTATCCCCTTCCCCACTACCAGTGATTGATGAGTATACATGTCAGCCTGGATCATGCTTTTAACTGTTGCCCATCTCTAGAGATAACATAAAATATTGTGTTAGTGGAAATATAGAAGATTGTAGATTTTCTCTACCACATTTGCTGGAAATTTGTCCCAGGCATCTATTACCTTCAGTAAAATAATAATTTCTCATATTGCTTCTCATATTTCCCTCAACTAACCTCAGATTGTGTTTCCTTCTTGTGTTTAGTTTCGTAATAAAAACATTTCCCCCCTGAGCCTTGTTTAGTTGTTAACATATTTAAAGGTTTTGATCATGCCCCCTACCCTTTTCCCTTCTTTCCTCCAGACTATACAGGTTTAGATCTTCCAAATCTAACACCAGTTGATTTGAACTTTATTTATATTTGAAATCTCGTCTTCCAGTACTTATCATCTGCTGTATGTACTTCTGTAAGTGGTCTATTCCTTCCATTCTGGAGACTGGAAAGGTTTCCTATGGGGATTTACTACTGCTCTGGACAGTTCCTGACACAGACAGAGGTGGCAGCAGAGAGCACTGTGTAAGAAACACCACTTCCTGTAGGACATGCAGTAGCTGATAAGTACTGGAAAACTTGAGATTTTTAAATAAGAGTAATTTACAAATCTCTAACACTTTCTGATGCCAGTTAATTTGAAAGAATTTTTTGTTTGTTGAACTACCCCCTTTAAGTTTTTCATGATATGTTTATGCCTCAGACCGTCCACCATTGTTGTAGTATAGGCTCACTTATTAATAACATTGATATGTTACTACCTGGATAGATACTGTATATCCTGAAGTGAGGAACTTGTTTATTATGGTCACATACAAAGACACATAATAAAACTATAATTTCAGAATTACCAGGAAGTATTTAGCTACTGCTACATATCATAAGTTCTGTTTTGCTTCAGTGAATATCTAGGAATTTAGAGAGGATTTTTGTGGATGGTGGTTTTTCTCATTTTGTTATATCTAAATAATGATTTCATAGACATGTCTGTAATACCAATTTACTAAACAGCCATAGTTTGCCTTCTTGATCACAAAATACAAATGCTCCATGATCACTAAGTGTAAAGGTAGGGCAGTGGCATTATCCCCTACTGGTCCAGTCCCTGCAATCACTGGCATTGCTACTCTTCAATAAGGGTTCAGGCCTCATTCACACTGCGGTATTTTTCATCAGTCACATGGACTGGGGAGAACAAGCTGAATCCCACCACTGGAAAAGATTTAGTATCACATGTAATTCATTCATCAGGGGTGCAGTTGATTGATGTGCCCCTGTGACTCGAAAAATACAAGTAAATCTCTCATCTAATCAGTTGTCCCATAGTTGTTGACAACTGGCAATTTCCTGACTCATTGAAGGAGTTTTTAATTTTTTAGGCTATGTTCACATTATGTAAAACATACGGCCGTTGTTTAATATTGCCTCCTAGCATGTTTTTAATCGGGCTGAAACATGTCATTTAATTGAAATACTGCAACTAGCCCAGTAAACCACTCAGTAAATTTTTTACATTAAAATCAAGTTTAATTTGGCCAAATAAAATTTTACGTGTGCGGCTACGGCCGTGTGAAATCCACGGCCGTAGTTGTAACATTACCAGCCGCAAATAAATGTCATGTTCATTTTTCACGGGTCCGTACAAACTACGGCCGTAGTCTTATACGCTGTGTGCATCGTACGACCGTAGTTCGTACGAATTGCTATATCGTATCATCCTCAAAACAACGGCCGTAGTTTTGCGGCAAGAACTACGGCCGTTGTTTTACGTAGCGTTCGCACTACGTATATTTCAGTCAGTATATGTATATTTCAGTCAGTATATTTCAGTCAGTATTGCAACCAAAACCAGGATTGGATTAAAAACACAGAAAGGATCTGTTCACACAATGTTGAAATTGAGTGGATGGCCGCCATTTAATGGCAAATATTTGCTGTTGTTTTAGAGCAACGGCTGTTATATTGAAATAATGTCAGTTATTTAGTGTTATATGGCGGCCATCCACTCAATTTCAGCATTGTGTGGACAGATCCTTTCTGTGTTTTTAATCCACTCCTGGTTTTGGTTGCAATCCTGACTGAAATATACTGACTGAAGTATACGTAGTGTGAACGCAGCCTTAAAGTGATGGCATATTACAAGGCTATGACATTTCTAACCTGTAAGAGAAACAGATCGCTGATCTCAGGGAGACCAGCCAAACGATAACACTGCCAGCTGCTAGTGAAAGTGCTCAATGCAGTGAAATCCTAGGTGCATTGCCCCTTGGGAAACATGAATATGCAAAAGAAGAACCCGTGAAGCCTCATCGAAGAGTCTCGAAACACAGGACTAGCCAGATATCCCTCCGGGAAGGACCCAGCCAAAGGGTGGCTCCTGTAAGAAAACCACCAAGACCACCATATTAAGTGGCCCTATAAGTCAATGTAATCACAAGGAAAAAACCAAGGCTAGGTAACCATCCACATACAGCTGTTTTGGGGTGTTGCCCCTCATCAGTGTGGAGCAGGATTCTAGCCTTCCCAGGGAGATATCTGGCTAGTCCCGTGTTTAGAGACTCTTGGATGAGGCTCTATGAGCTATTCTATAGCATATCTAACCTGTGGTACACCTACGGATCCTGAGAAAAAAAAGGGGCAACTATGCTGGTTGGTTTATTGCACCATTAGCATAAGCATCATTCAGCCAAGGTTATTAGTATCTTTAACCCAAAATGTTAAGTTTAGCACCTTGATGCTCCAAGCCAGGGGCATACTACTTACCTATAATGAATGTGGATGGCAGGTGATCACAGCATGTCCTACGATACAACTGACTGCAATAAATGCTGGGTGGGAAAATGTAGGCGCTTTCTTTGCACAGTTTAATTTAGAAGAGGAACTGGAAGTAATTCAGTACAAAGACACTGGAAAATAGGATTGAACAATTATCCGAAAAGGAGATGAAACTATTCTGAACAATAAACTCGTTGCAATCATACAATGAAGCAGAACACACAACAAGGGGTTTGCGAGGTATTACAATTGAGTTTGTTAAAGATTGGAACCAAGCACGCATTCAGCGCTTCATGGATCTCATGAGGGTGGTTCTTAGAAAAAGAGAAAAGGACTATAAAGATATAACAATAGAATTAATGATGTCAAAAGCAGTTAAAATGTAAAAGAACAGAATTTAAATTTTAATTTTTTTCCATAAAGAAATTGCAGTAAAAACTAATTCTCATAGAAAGCTGAAGGGATATAAATGAGATACAGACGTGCCTTTCCTTATGTTTCCTCTTGGCGTGACATTTCCTTAGAGGTGTGGCCTGAGATGACTAGTTTCAAAGAACAATAAAACAGGAGAGATGTTCTGTATATGTCATAAGCATCTATATGTGGCCACACAGTAATTGGGATGGGAATTTCAGCCCCATGAAGGTTTTGTGGCCATATTGTGATAATATAAAAAAGTGAGGTCCTTAACAAAATTTGCTGAATGGGTCGATCAAGCTGATTATCGCTCCGTGTTCTAGAAACAATGACCATTGACTGATCGTTGGTTTAGGTTTGGACCAAAAATTGTTGGGCGCCGACCGCACATCGCTACGTGTAATAGCGATGCACGGCCGATGGCTGATGATTCCCCCAAACTCCTGACACCTTACCTCTCCCCGCTCTGGTCTTCTCTCCTGTGCTCTGCAGCTTCCCGCTCCTGGCAGCTGCAGGTGTTTGTGCAAGAGCTGCATGGACATCGTTATCGATGTCCATGCAGCCCTTACTGCACGATTATTGGGCCGTCTAATAGATCCTGTTTACTAAAATAATCGTGCCGTAGTTGGCCCGTGTAATAGTACCCTTAGGGTCACATCTGTAAGTTTGCAATAGGATAAATAAGATTTTGCTAGTGATCAAGTTTTTAGGTGGATTAGCCGATTATAAAAATGGGAAGAACATATGGCTATTAAATGACTGATTTAGATTTTGGCAATTAAAAGAAATTAAAACCCCCAACAATGTCCACAAAGGTGTGAGATAACAGTGAAGGCACATGCCTCTTATAACACCCCATTTAAGAAACATACAAGAAAAAGCCTCATTCACAATAAAAGTCACATGAAAATTACGGTTTACACAGACAGATTTATCTGACAGATTATTGAAGCCAAAGCCAGGATCAGACTATAAACAGAGAACAGGTCATAAAGGAAAGACTGAGATTTCTCCTCTTTCAAACCAACATGTAAACCAATAAGGAAAATGAACATAGACTATATATTAGTACAAGTGAATGGAGAAGTGCTGGAAAGTGATGAAACTGCTGAGAAAATGAGTACCTTGGATTTTAGTGCTAATCCTGCTTAATTGAATAGTGAAGTAGAATATATTATTCAGTTGTCTCTGATGTTTTACAAGACAGCACTAAGTGCAAGACAGGGGAGAGAATCACTACAATTTTTTAAGGTCAGTAAAATAACGTTTTTGTACCTCTCCCCTTTTTTTGCTCAGGATTCTTTTGCAAGTGTTAAGTGATGTGCATGCCCTCATTTACCCTCAGATATCAATGAGCTTTGGAAAAGTAATTGGTTGAAATCCAACAAGGATGTGGTTGGCAAGATGGTCAACAATTCTAGATATTATTAGCAAACAAATGGTTGAGTTACAGTGACATGTATCAGTAAATCAACAGACACCCATTACAGGGTTTAAAAATACATTGTGTACAGTGTGGGAGAAGGAAATCTTTCAGGTAGATATGTAGTATTGGGCTGAGATTGGTTACAAAGCTCCTTTCCCAGTACTTAGATTGCCTTTCACATATTTAGGCCATGTTCACACACAGCAAAATAATATTGAAATATGGCTGCAATTTTGAGAAATTTTTATGTATTTTCAGTATAATAATGTGTTCCATTGAAGTCAATGGAAAATTGTCTGTCAGCGTGCACACTGTATAAAATAAATAATTGAATACGACTGTCCAAACAATGAACATGATCATTATGGCTGTGTTTCCACTTTGGGAACGTTGATGATCTTTATTAGCTATTTGTCTATATAACAAGTCAGCCTTGTTCCCCCAATATGTCCCTGAAGTAGGAACATAGCATTACACGTTTTATTTCCACTCAGAATGACAGCCGTATTTAGCTTTTATTTTACTATGTGGGAACTTATATGTACAACATTTTTTACCGTATCTGTATGACATGTCAAGTTTTTTAAATTATAGTAATGCTTTAATAATTTTACCATTGGAGTAACATGTAAGTTGTGATATTAGAAGGATGTGCAGAGTTATAGTTATATCATCACACATTTAATGCTAAGGGCCTGTTCACACTGTGGACAAGAGGCGGAAATTCAGAGCCGAATCGCTACCGCCAACCTCACTGCTAAGTATAGGGCGCCTCCACTCTCTGCGTCTCTCCGCTAAAAGAAACAACATTGAGACAGTGAGGCAGGCTGAATTCCAAGCATTCTGTTTGGAATTTCCACCTGTTTTCCGCAGTGTGAACAGGCCCTAAGACAGAGAAGAGATAAAGCGATTTCAGGTTATCTTCTGTATATTATATGTATATATGTATATTATATTATATGTATTACTTGCAATCAGATATTGGTGTTGTTACCGGCTTATCCTGTATTTCCAACTTTGTACAATGGCTGGACCATGGACAAATAAAGCACTTGTGCCTGGTGTTGGCCCAAATTGTAGTCTGTAAGCTCCAACGAGCAGGTCTCGTATATACTTTGTATTTTTATTTTATTTTTATTTATTCTAATTATTTAACTGTGTATTATGTACTTCTGTACTGTATGCATAAAAAAAGTGCTGTGGAATCTGTTGGCGGTAAATAAATAAATATAATATTATTATATTACATTATTCACCCTTTGTTAGTACAATTGATAAGAGAACTCGAAAGCAATGTTGTGTGATACATTTTTTTTAAATTTATTAGTATCCTTTATTAACCCCTAGATGACCCAGGATGTAAAGTTACGTCATGGAAGTCTGTCACCAGACGACCCTGGACGTAACTCTACGTCCTGAGTGTTTCTCCCGCTATGAAGCGCTTCATAGGAGGTGGGGGCCGGCTGCAGTGAGCAGCCGGGACCTTACCGGTAATGACACGCTGCAGCGATCGCGCTGCCGCGTGTCATTAACCCCTTAAACCCCTTAGTCCCCTGTCACTTACCGATCGGGACCCCCACAGTGTGACTGCGGGGGTCCTGATTGTTGAAACGGACCGCCGGAGGTCTCTCACCTGCCTCCGCGCGGTCCGATCGGCGATCTGCTACACTGAGCCTGCACAGGCAGGCCTGGTCATTTTGGGCCTGGTCCTCAAAGGGTTAAAGGACAAGTGCCATGAAAAACTTTTTCCCAGTAGTTGAAGCACATTACAAAGTTATAGAACTCTGTAATGTGCTTCAATCACCTATCTGCCTCCCTTCCCTGTCTTTCCCCCCCTCCACCCCTCACCAGGAATTGTCCTAACTCACACAGACCTGATTACTGTTGTCACAGTCACCAAGCTCTTCTCTCAGCTCCTTCTCTTGTTACACTAGCCTCCCCCCTCCCCTGCCTTGTCAAGTGACTCAGCTTGCTCAACTCCCATTGGCTGAACAACTGCAAGCCATCACTTGTCACATGTCATGCTTATCTTCCCTCCGACTGACTCCGGCACATAGGCAGCCCCCCCCCCACACCTCATACCCTCTCTCCTGCTGCCCTAGACTCAGTGAGTGAATGAGTCATGAGCAAGCTGAGTCACCTGACAAGGAGGGGGAGGCTGGTGTAACAGGACCTAGAGCAGCCCTCCTGCTGATGACTCATCCTCACAAGAAGGAGCTGCCTGGTGACGGTGACGACAGTTATTGTGTGAGTTAGGACAGTTCACAGAGTTATATAACTTTGTAATGTGCTTCAATTACTGGGAAAAGGTTTTTCATGGCACTTGTCCTTTAACCTGAAATTACAATGTATAATCCCAGCCAGGGGGCATAGCTATGATCTTCAAAAATGCATATGCATTTCCTCTCTCCCTAAATACCCCCTAGCAAAGCTACAGTATGGAACAATTTTATAGCTTATGATGAGATTAGCATTATAAGGCTGGGAACTTGAATCCATAGATGCATCAACTTTGCCAAAGAAGTTTGTAAAAATTAGATTTGTGTTCTTAGTTTTCAAATGTATCCCTGTGCTAAGGATATAGCCACAGTTGAAGGTGATATTCACTGAGACATGTAGGGCGTCAGGCCAAACATCCATGGCATGTACTTAAGATGCCGGGTGCTAGCAAAGCCACAGATCACAGCCATACTGGGTTATTATAACTTTTTGCTCACTTTTTAAAGTTCCTGAAACAGAAATGCTGGATCACTGTATTGTAGGTGAACACCAAAGTATTTTTATAGCTCTAGTGCTCTTCTCCAGTTTCATCCAAATACCTTGCTTTGAGTGGCGATTATTCCTCGTACTGGCATATTATACAGAGACATTTCAGAGAGAAATAAAACACCTTTAGATAAATGGATCTGTAAATAAATTTTATAAAATGAATGTTCTTGTATCTCCCAGTATCTTCTACATTATTCCTTACTCAGCAGTTATGAAGCAAACAGAACGATTTACTTCTAGATGTCAAACGGAAAAGTAACGATTGGGAGTTGAGCATTTGACCTTTAAAAGCTTTTATCGGCATTCCTAAAGTTGGCACCATGATATTCATTTAACAACAGTGGTTGAGTAGTAGCTTTTATTTTCCCATATTTCTTCCATTATAACTACGATTTTTTCCATTTTATAATTAATGTTTGTATGTAGGGCAGCTTTCTTACAGATTGTTCACCTCCTTATTCACTAATGGCTGGTGAATTATCATTTGGCTTCCAGACAAATGCAGATTATTATTAATAATACAATTAAGCTATTCACAATTTAAATTTTTTTTGTCTGATTTCGATTTATTCATCTTATAAAGTTTTGGTGAAGTTTACCTTTTGGTACCTCCTTTGTAAAATAATAAAGGAAAGTTGTCACCTATGGTATGCTGAGAATTAGGGATGGTCCGAACCTGGTTCGGTTCGGGTTCATACGAACCAGAACCCTTGGAAATGATTCCCGCTGTCTGCCCTCTCTGTGGAGAGGGTGATACAGCGGGAGGACCGCCTGGAAAACTGGGATACAGCTATAATCATAGGCTGTATCCCAGTTTTCCAGGTGGTCCTCCCGCTATATCCACCCGCTGCACGGAGCGGGCAGACAGCGGGAATTTGATGCCGTTTGCATAATGGTATGTTATAATAACGTTTTGTACAAAAACATTTATCATTGTACCTCTGGTGTGAGCAGACTCAGTCAAAAAATTTTACAGCTCCGATGAGAGAAAATGTCAGGTGAAAGCCATCAGATCAGTCATTGATGTGTTTCAAGAATAGTGTTCACCGTATAAAACATATTCAGAAGAAAGATGCTTCATTATAGTCCAGTGATGGCTAACCTTGACACTCCAGCTGTTGCAAAACTACAACTCCTATCATGCCTGGGCAGCAAAAGCCATATCTTTGGTTGTTCAGGCATGATGGGAATTGTAGTCCACAGTG
Source organism: Dendropsophus ebraccatus (assembly GCF_027789765.1). Lineage (NCBI taxonomy): Eukaryota > Metazoa > Chordata > Amphibia > Anura > Hylidae > Dendropsophus > Dendropsophus ebraccatus. Next base: position 97,426,136 of record NC_091459.1, read on the forward strand.
AATCTAGGCAGCGTATAGGGAAGAAGGGGGGCAATGTTTTTCTGTGTTTGCATTAGAATTTTTTAAACAATAATTTCTTTATGAAAACTAAAATCTGTGGCATCAGTCATAAAAAAACAGCAGCTAATGAAAAAAGTAAAGTCAATTGTGACCACTAAATCGTGCATAGAAGATGATTGTGTGAGTCACTGGAATTACTGTTTTACTCCCAGGCATTTAGAAAATCTATAATTCCCCTATTGTTTTGTTACTTTCCCAACATCATAAATTTAGATAAGGTGTTCTTAAGCTTCTCTGTTCTCATGCTGCTTTTTTCATGCAGTAAGACAGCAAGGTATTTTTAGTTATAGAGGACCTCTAGCCTACCCCCAAAAATGAGCTGTTACTATCATTAAAGCAACTCTGTACCCACAATCTGCCCCCCCCCAAAACCACATGCACAGTTGGATAGCTGCTGTTCATCCAAGATCTGTCCTGACGTCCGCTCAGCAGGTGATGCAGTTATTGTCCTAAAAAACAACTTTTAAACTTGCAGCCCTGTGTCAAATTGGTGTGGCCTAGCTTTGTTTGTGCCCAAGCCTTGCACTGCCTCTCCGTCCCTCCTTCTCGCCCTCCTCACTATTAAGAATGCCCTGGGCAGGATTTTTCCTATTCATCACCTGTGTGAGCACTGCACATGTGCTGGATCGTTAAGACACATGTGCAGTGTTCAGACAGGTGATGAATAGGAAAAATCCTGCCCAGGGCATTCTAAATGATGAGGAGGGACGGAGAGGCGGTGCAAGGCTTGGGCACCCCCCCCCCCCCCAGGCCACGCCAATTTTAAACAGGGCTGCAAGTTTTTTAGGACACTAACTGCATCACCTGCTGATTGGACCCCAGGACAGATCTTGGATGAAAAGCAGCTATCCGAAGGTACAAGCAGTTTGGGGGTGGTTAGGGTGCTCTGAACACACACAACTACAGTTTCTGAATACACCTTCTTTTTCTCAAGATGGGTGGGTTTAGAATCTGAAAACTTGTCTGATAAATTGTCATGTGGACGTGAACTTAATTTTAATAATGAGAGGGCCTTTGTAATCCCACCCATCACATGATACTTACTCACTTAAATAAAATTAGGTTCACGCACGCAACTATTCCCTGAATGTTCAAACTATAAACCCACATATTTATATAATTGTCACACAATAGTCAGAAAGACGTTTAACAGCCTATAATGTAATATTTATCAAAGTTTACTGTATGAATGGCTGATAGTTGTACTGTATACCCACATTTCACTGGGGGAGAATTGTTAATATCAGACAATATTTTTAACAGTACATCACTGGAATAAAATGATAGTCCTAAAGAATACCATTTTATTGTAAAAAAAAACCCAAAAACCTATCAGCATTCATACACCAAACACAAACCATATTTAAATAACGTTTACAATTAAATGTGACCAGGATGAGGTTAGACCAATGAAAGACCTGTACCTGCCTGGATAACCATTATGATGGCGCCCAGTCTAGCTGCACAGGACTTTTTTTTTGTCTTGGTCTCAACTCATGGAAACACCTGCACTGCCAGTCAGTTTTATTGTTTTTACTCCAACTTGACCACATTTAATTTAAGTTATTCCACAAACCACCTATTTAAGAAAAGAACATAAATATAATAATAATATTAAATTATTTATATATTGGCAACATATTTATCGACAATATACAAACCTTCTTGGTCACTCATATTGGTTCCTGTCTCCAACAGGGCTTACAATCAAAACGCCAAATTAAACTTTAACTGCGTTATTTCGAGATTTTTCTTTTTAGTAGGATTACTACTTTGATAATTTCCGGGACTTATACTTCCTTGTCGTCTGACCTTGCTTCCTCTTTACCTCACCCTGTCTACAGTACAAAACTGGGTTCACATCTGCTTTATGACTTACCCTATAAATGGACACCAGCACTATCCAAAGGGCACTGTTAGCTTATAATGCAACCTATTAGAGTTAAAAGAGCTTTCTACACAGATGCAATGCCTAAGGGCCCTATTATACAGGACAATTATCGTTCAAAAAATCGTTAGCTGTAGGGGGAATAATTTCAGGTCGTTCGCCATAGCGGTTGTTTGAGATTGTTAATCGTTGATCGTCGAAAAATTGCTTCGTGGAATAGTACCCTTGGTCAAGGGATCTACCAACATACCTCCATTTTGACCATGCTGAATATGCTTTTTGCTGATCTTTGAGGTTGGTATTTAAACATGTAGGAGCATTATTTGTGTAGAACCCTTAAGTTTTATACAAAATGTGAATCCTGTTTGTTTGCTTAAAGGAACCTGTCAGATACCTATTGTCTTGAAACCTGTCCCCATTACCTGATATCTGTAGTTTACCTTGTTCTTATTCTGCGTCCATATGTTCACTTCAGTTTCAGCCGGTCTGTGATCAGCGGGTCTGGTATCTGGTAAGTGGTCACAGAGGGCATGCAAAGCCATGAATCACAATGTTGGCATCCTCCTCCCACCCTCTCAGGCTTAGCCGACACAGGTAAGGGGGAGGAGAGCATAGGCAGCGTGACTAGTAGACATGAGTAAATCTTAAGTACGCTGGGGTTCGTCTGAACCTGAGCGCTGAATACCTGTGGCTGATGGTCCTTATGGTTGAGATTCGCTCATCTCTACCCACTAGATGCTACTGTGTGACCACATGCCAGGCCTGCCTATTAAAGTTGATATTACTAAAAGCGTCAGAATGCTGGCGCTGCTGCTGTCAGGTAATGGGGGCAGTTTATAGACTAATGGAGAGCTGACAGGTTTCCTTTAAGACAATATGCTTGTTAATGATTTACAAAACATACATTTTTGGACAATCTGTTTATTCCATTGAAGCATTAATGTATACCTAACATTTAGACACTATTTAGCTATCTCATCTAATGCTCGAATTCTGTGTTTACTGTTCTTCAGTCAGATTAGCCTATTCTCCCTCTTAGCCATGCTTCTGCTGCAAAGTTATAATGATTTCCAAGTACTTCAAGTCCACTAACCAACTCCAACTGTATAATTAAAATGTGCTATTTCTTCTTGTGTAATTAGGGTAAACATAGAAAATTACCTTTGTTGCTTTTTTCTCTCTCATTCTAGCATCCTTTTAATGCTCTCCTCTACCTCGTCCACCGCTCTCTGCTGCCCTCTCAAAATAATGTTCTGGTTGAGTTCTTCTCTTCTTTGATTTCTTCCGAGATCTAATGCAAGAGCTCCAAGTGTTATGTGTACACCATCAAGAGTCACTTGTACATAATGCATAGATACTTTATAGGCAGCAGTAAAGTAAGTGCCCCCTCCAGTCCTTTTTGTGTATCCCTTATTTATAGCATGACCTTGTCTGTTTTCTGGAGATTGTCACTCTTCATCTCCTAGGTTCCTTAAGATCTTGAGAATTCCTTCCAGTGGTTCTTCAAGTGATTTGTGGCAGTGGTTGCCCTTAGGTCTTAGCTATTTGCTGCACTCTTTTTCCTTATAAAATGGGTTTTACATCCAGCTTTTAAGCTTTTTAATGTGATATACTCAGGGCCGATTCTAGCTTTTCTGCCGCCTGAGGCGAGAACTGACAAAGTGCACCCCTCCCCCCCTTTGTTTTAGAACTGAACTTTTTGTGCACACGGGTAAAATTACTTAGTTTAAGGGTACGTTCACACACACCGACTCGCAGCGGAAATCTTGCTGCGAGTTTTGCAGCGAGATCCACTACGAGTTAAGGTCCTGGCAGAGCCCCTGGGACTACATACTCGCTCCTGCGCTGTCTGTATGTACATTACCTCTCTCCTTGCTGCAAGGGTTCCCGGCGTCCTGCTTTCCCACCCAGCCAATCAGTGGCTGCGGCTGGGCAACACACTGATTGGCTGGGCAGCAGAGCAGGAAGCTGGGACCACGTGTAGCAAGAGACAGGTAATGTAGACACACAGCGGAGCGGGAGCCGATGGGGTTAAAGGGGCGGCTGCATTACATACTCGCAGTAATCTTTCAGATATTTCAGTATGTATGTATGTTCAGTATGTAGTCCCAGTGGTCTGCCAGGACCTTAACTCGTAGCGGATCTCACTGCAAAACTTGGTATGTGTGAACGTACCCTTAAGGGGTTATTTGAGGATCCCACTCCATTGGAAAATACATCTATACACAGTTTTCTTCACTTTGGATGTCAGTCAACTACCAGTGTGGCAGAACTGCGCAAACATGGTAATACATTATACTGACACTTCTATATAACTTTTAATGTATTTTTTAATAGGAAATCATTTTCCCTATGCAGAAATGGTTACTGTCCTTTATTTCACCACAAGACCATGTGTATGTTGACCTGCTTAGCATCTGCACAGAATATACCTTGTCAGGCCTCTTTGTAATTAGATAAAGTGATGTACAATCCTAGTGCACCTGAAGATGCTATTTCCCAAAGTCAGCTGAGTCTATGCATGCGGTAGGCATATTGCATTGTGTGTCAGCCAGCTGCCAAACAATTTATAAGATTGCTAGCAGCACTACAGCATATGATGTCATCAACGGCTGCAATTACTGCCAGCCCCACAGAGACCTCCACAGCTAACTAAATGAACTTTAACTGTAAGGTTGAGCCGCTGATCTTGTTAAAATTCATATTTTAAAAGACCTCAGACAATTCTTATACCTCATAAGCCACAAACCGTGTCCGGCTGATGTGTCAACTCCTTACTTGTTTATGGCATTTTTGCAGCAATTTAACATCTGCTCTTTTGCAAATCTGCACGAGTCACGAGCATCTTGTGAATTGTGCTGCAATGAAGTGATTACAAATACTGTACTACAGCAGTTCTTCAGGCCTTTGCACTGTTTAGACATACCATTAAAACCAGCTGCCTTGTATAGCATAGCCCCCCCCCCCCCCCATCCCTTACGCCACTGAAAACAGATCTGACCTGTCGAGGCATGGACTCCACAAGACTCCACTTAAAAGGGGTCCTCTGGGAATTTATACATTTTTTTAGATATTGCTGGGGTTGCATATTAATTAAAAAACAGCCTATTTTTAACTACCACGCTGCCCCTGGGGTCTTCCTGTCATGTCTTCAGGTTTCGCTGAAAGCTCTGACTGCTTCTTCTCAGCAGTGACAACCCACTCAGCCAATTACTGACCTCGGCACTGTCCCCCCTCAGTCAGTGATTGGCTGAATGGGCTGTCACTGCCGTGAATCTTCCCTGGAAGTAGCAGCTACAGTGTTCAGTGGTGGACCAAAAGACATGGCAGGAGGACCTCAGGGTAGTTAGTAGAGATGAGCGAAATGGCAGCCGCCATTCTAGAAAGCAGGAAGTGTTCCGGGCGGGAAAAGAGCTTTCCCATGATGCCCGGAACACATCCAATCAGCAGGGATCTTGCACTAGCCCACCCCCTGTGTGATGTCGGTATTGCTTTAAGAGGAGCGGTCACATGACCGCACCATGCAGTGTATAGAGAGAGAGAGAGAGAGAGAGAGAGAGAGGAAGCATGCTGTTAGCGGTGCACAGAGCTCATCATTGACAAAACGCTGCTGGTGCTGCTACTGCTGTTGTGTACTACAGACTACTAAGAATATATTGTAGGAAAGGAAAGGAAAGATTAGGAAAGTGGAGAGGAGAAACATCTATTGATTGAGAGAGAAATATAGAGAGGGCGAAAGATAGATAGATTAGCCATAGGACAGCAAAGGGTGCACGGAACAAAAACGTGCTGTACAGATATACAAGTACTATACTTCTGATCTGTCTTATCCTGAGAGACAAAAATACCTGGTGCAGGTGTATAGCATAATATCTTTAAAAAAAAGTGCTCTATATATATATATATATATATATATATATATATATAATTTCTATACTTGGACCCTTCTGATAGTGTGTATATCACATCCGTCTTATCCTGAAAGACAAAAATACCTGGTGCAGGTGTATAGCACAAAAGTCTTAAAAAGTGCTACATATATAGACAATTTCTATACTTGGCCCATATATTACAAGTCTCATATATATACAAGTCCTATATATTACAGAAAATACTGTTTTCATCTACCAAGTGTAGAAATCTGAATTTGAATATAAAGTCATGGCACAGCGGCAGCATGAAACCTCACAAAGCGTTTCAGGCAGAGGGCAGGGCAGAGAGTCTGGCTCAAGGGGCAGAAGAGAAAGTAGCGCAGGAAGAGGGTCCAGTGGCAGACCTGAGCTTCCTTTGTCACACCAGGGTCGTGTCCACACGTCTAATTCCACAGTCCTGGAGTGGCTGACTCACACTTTGACGTCCACAAGGATGAGTAGTGAGACAGCCAGCCAGGTATTCGTGGGTGCCTCGGACACGACCCTGACTTGGCATGGGCATGCAGCAATTCCCCCACGTCCTCCATCTGACATCCTCAGCAACATCCCGCTAACTTTTGACCCGCCGCCTGCAAGGGAACTGTTGGCGTCTATGAGCAGCCAACTGCTCTTTGATGATGATGAGCACGTGGGGGAAGAGACAGGAGACATTCAAGTGCAGGGCATAGCTGTGTCGGAGGCGATATCAGAGCAGGCCCATGTTAGGCCTGGCAGGAGAGCAGTAGGCAGTAGACGAGAGAGGGGCCTGATAAGGATGATAGCATCACTCTGGAAAAGGATGATGCTACATCCAGGGCCGTATTTACCACTAGGCACCCGTGGTCCGGTGCCTAGGGCAGCACTTTGCAGGGGGCAGCACCAGGGAGCAGGGGGACAGAAAAAACAAATTTTTTTGTTTTTATTTTTTTTAGTTTCCCTCCTCCCGTTCAGACTTGCCAGTAAATCTGGTGTCTTTTCCAGGGGAGTGGGGGGTATGGTGGTATTGGTCAGGTCTGGTATCGCCAATAGGTGCGTGTAGATGGGGCGTCTTTAGTTTTAGTGCCTAGGGCAGCAGCAACTGTTAATACAGCCCTGGCTACATCGGATGTTACATGGGATCCACGGCAGGATTTGGCTTATTCAATGGATTCGTCAACCAGGAATCCGTCCGCCAGCAGGCCCGCCACAATTAAAAAGCAGACAGGCAGCAGTAGTCAACTAACAAGTCAGAAGCGTAGCCGGGACAAGCAGATGACCACTGGGGAAACCTCCTCCACTGCAGGTCCTAGTATCGACAGCGCCCGCCCATCCTCGCAGCCTGTCGGTACTATACTCTACACCTCGCCTGTTTGGCAGTTTTTTAAAAAGACGCATTAAAAGAGGCAAGAGTTTCCATCCTGGCACCAGCGCCATGGCTGCCCATATGAAGCACCACCACCTTTCCGCCTGGAAGAAACGGGGTGATAGTGGGTCACAGCAGGCCCAGGCAGACCCGCGGTCAACAGCAGCAGGAAGCAGCAGTAGTCAGGGGGGCTGTTGCTAGCAGTAGGCAGCCTGGCATCATGAAGTCCCTATACCCGAGGCAGACATATGCACCAGCAATCCCACAGCAGTCAAGCTGAACGCCCACCTGGCCAGTTTGATGGTGCTCCAGGCTCTGCCGCTTAAAGTTGTCGACTTGGCACATTTCCGTGAACTGATGTCATGTGCGGAGCCACGGTGGAAGGTGCCGAGTCGACACTATTTTTCCAACACAGCTATCCCGGCCATGTATAGCTATGTTCGCGAAAAGGTTGCTGACTCGCTGAGCCATTCAGTGAGCAGACATGTACATTTAACCACAGACATCTGGAGCTGTAATTACAGGCAAGGGCAGTATATGTAGATTACTGCTCAGTGGGTAAATGTAATATGGCCGGCAGACCCCCAGCAACTTGTCCAGAGAAGGACGATGACACCACCCCGTTGTCACAGCAGGGTTCCTGTGTCGCGGTCCTCATTCACCTCCTCTAGTAGGTCCAAAACCTCCTCAACCGCCAGTGTTCCTCCCTTGTACCACTTGGGTGTAGCACGGAGGTGTCACGCTGTGCTGCATCTAGCCTGCCTGGGTGAAAGTAGACACACAGGGGAAGAGCTGCAGCACCTGCTCGAGACGGAAATCCTCTTATGGCTAACTGTACGCCATCTTGAAGTTGGGACGGTGGTGAGTGACAATGGGAGCAACATTCTCTCCGCGCTGTGTCGAGGAGGTATGAGGCACGCCCCGTGTATGGCACATGTTTTAAACCTAATAGTTACACACTTTCTAAAGTCTTCATCCCATTTACAGACTGTGCTGTCAATGGCTCGAAAGCTGCGTAACCATTTCAGCCATTCAAGTCTCTCTCACCACATCCTCCTCGACCTGCAGTAGAGAAATAGTCTTCCCAACCATCGTCTCATTTGTGATGTAGCCACGGGGTGGGACTCCGCCCTCCACATGTTTGACCGGCTCTATGAGCAGAGGAAGGCCTTGACTGATTTCCTCTTGATGCAGGCGAACACTGCGACTCCTCTGTGTAACCTGGAGCTCGAGCAGTGGCAGCTCATGCGTGACACCTGCCGCTTGCTACGACCCTTTGAGGAGGCCACCTTTCTGGTCAGTGGTCAAGACACAGGACTGAGCGCCATCATACCCATGCTTCATGTACTGGAGCTGATGCGACTCAGTGGCGAGGGGGAAGAGGTCTTGCCACTGTCGCAGCCTGGGTCGTTGGAGGAAGGCTTGGTGGAAGAGGAGGGAGAGGAAGTTGAGGAGGAGGAGGATCTGAACGCACAGGAACTCTTAGGGGAGACGGGTGGAGGAGAAGGAGATGAGCCTTCCTGCCAGACCAGAGGTGGGCCAGAGGAGGATATGCAGGGCTATAAGGAGGATGGAGGCAATGCCCATTGGCAGTATGCTGTGGAGACGGAGGCGGGGACTCCTTCCCACTCCCTGGTGGAAATGGCTAAGCACATGTTGATATGCTTTCGGGCTGACCCACTCTTGCAAAGGATTCGTCAACGGGACGAGTTCTTGCTGGCCACACTACTGGACCCACGGTATCGCAACAAGCTGTGTGAATTCATTCACCCTTCCCAACGTGAGGAATAAATGAATTATTATAGAGAGGAGCTGGGTGCACAGTTAGTGGCAGCCTTTGGAACACAACGCTCTCATTCACGCCATTCCCACCAGGGCCACACCAGCAGCGCTGTCTCCTTCACACCCTCCTCTAGCAGCTTGGGTGGCATGAGCAGCGGCACCAGTCTGAGCCTGATGTCCCTGATGCACGCTTTCATGCAGCCACAGGCCGGGGTAACAGGAGCACCCGCACAGCAGCAGGACATATCGGCACACCTCAAACAGCAACAGCAGGTGTTTTTGGACTCTATGTTGCCACCTAACGTGCCGGAACCCCTGGACTACTGGGTGGGGAAATTAGATGTCTGGCCACAACTCACTGAATTTGCTTTGGACATACTCTCCTGTCCGGCCAGCAGTGTATCGTCCGAGCGAGTTTTCAGCGCAGCAGGTCATATTGTCAGTCCCAGGAGAACCAGATTGTCCTGTGATAGTGTGGAACGTGTGACTTTCATCAAAATGAACGCCACATGGATAGATAAGGACACCTGCTCCTGATTCCACAGAGTAGGATTTGGTCCTATTGTCACCAAGATGTAGGACCTTTTCTGCATCTATTATGGCCTATACGTGAACTAGAACTTACTGGTCATTCCACCATTCCTGCTTCCCTGCTACCTCTCACCTGTCCATGGACCTCATTATTCTGCTTCTGCTGCTCATTTCACCCCATTACAACTGCTACTCCTGCCCTGGCCTCCATCTTGGCTACTGCTGGGCCTTCACTGGCCTCCATATTGGCTACTGCTGGGCCTTCACTGGCCTCCATATTGGCCACTGCTGGGCCCTAACTTGCATCCATGTTGACTACTGCTGTGCCTTCACTGGCCTCCATATTTGCTACTGCTGGGAATTAACTGACATCCATGTTAACTACTGCTGTGCCTGCCCTTGCCTCCATGTTGGCTACTGCTGGGCCTTAACTGGCATCCATGTTGACTACTGCTGTGCCTGCCCTTGCCTCCATGTTGGCTACTGCTGGGCCTTAACTGGCATCCATGTTTACTAGTGCTGGGCCTCAACTGGCATCCATGTTGACTACTGCTGTGCCTGCCCCTTGGCTCCATGTTGACTACTGCTGTGCCTGCCCTTGCTTCCATGTTGGCTACTGCTGAGCCTTAACTGGTATCCATGTTGACTACTGTTACTCCTGCCTGGCCTCCATGTTGGCTACTGCTGCTCCTGCCTGGCCTCCATGTTGGCTACTGCTGCTCCTGCCTGGCCTCCATGTTGGCTACTGCTGCTCCTGCCTGGCCTCCATGTTGACTACTGCTGCTCCTGCCTGGCCTCCATGTTGGCTACTGTTGCTCCTGCCTGGCTTCCATGTTGGCTCCTGCTGCTCCTGCCTGGCCTCCATGTTGACTACTGCTGCTCCTGTACTGGCCTCAAATGACTATTGCTGGACCTCCACTGGCCTCCAATGACTACTGCTGCTCCTTCACTGCATTTGTGACCTTTTTCCTGCATAGACTCTGTAATGGTGAATTTTCTGCATAGACCCTGTAATGGTGAATTTCATGCATAGACCCTGTAATGGTGAATTTCATGCATAGACCCTGTAATGGTGAATTTCCTGCATAGACCCTGTAGTGGTGAATTTCCCGCATAGACCCTGTAATGGTGAATACTGAAGTAAAAAAAATAAAGAAAAAATGACTTTGAGATAATGAAACGATAACGATGTGACTGACAAGTAGAGCCCTAAATTCAACCAAATACACTACCCCCGTATCATATAGATGCTTTAAACTATGAAATCCGAAGAAATCCAAAATTCCGTCAAACCGCACTTTCCAAAAAAAATCCGGGAGTCCGGTCGGAACAAACTTTTGCAAAGTTCGCTCATCTCTAGTAGTTAGGTGAGTATAGGCTGTTTATTGTTAATAAATTAGACTTCTTCCCAGTACATCCCTCAGAGCTTTGTTTAGATTGAAATCTGGGGAATTTGGAGGCCAAGTCAACACTTTAAACTCTTTCAGCCATTCCTGAACAGTATTTGAAGGATGGGCTGGGGGTTATTGGGGCTGGCACTTACATCCGCACTTACATCCGCAGCGGATTTTGCTGCAAAGTCGCATTGTGAAATCCAATGTGGATACGTTACATATGAATGTAGCCTTACACCAGTTTGATAACTCTATCCTAATATTCTTCTGAAAAGGCCTGCCTTCCATCTAGCAATAGCATTGCCATGATTGGGTGTACTTGTACTATGTACAGTATTATGTGCAAAATAACATCTACACTACTGTTCAAAAGTTTGGGGTCACCCAAACAATTTTGTGTTTTCCATGAAAAGTCTATGTCATTAATGTCTATGAAAACAAATTCCACATATGCAGACACAAAGCAATGATCCCCCATTTTTTTCTGCTTAGGTCCCTAGTGGCAGTGTCAGCAGTCACTTACATAATATTAATTCATGATGATATGGTTAGACATTTTGCATTATCTGCATTATTTAAAGTAACATCTTCTTCCAATTCGCTTAATGTCTGTGGAGAGCTCTCCAGGAGTGCATTGCAGTGGAGTGAGCTAAATTGTCAGGGAAGTATCTGGTAATAAACTCTCAACCTTTGCCAAAATGCAGCAAGATCAGTTGTGAATGCAAATCTAAAGCATAACCCCACTGGATGTACATACCGATAGTAAGAAGGCAGAGAGTCTTGTACTTCACAGCTCTCCCATCAGGTTGGCCACCCCTTAAGTATGGTTTTAAAATTTCTTCCTGCACTTAAAAAAAATAGATGTTCCCTAGTGTTCAGTATGTTTACTTAAGGACAAAGAGCAAACGAATAGCTAGCACCCACTCACATGTGTTCACACTATGCAGTTTGCATGCTGCTGTGGCTAACAAACAGACAAAAATAGCACATTTCTGCAGGAAACTGCAAGTGTCAGGACTCACTGTATATACTTTCCCCAGCATACACACAATTAAAACCTGCTCTAAATAATATTACACGGGGCGACTGAGAGGAGCAAACGAGCGCTGCACTATTATACGCGTCAGCAGCAAGCCGATGAGAGCTGGGGGGGGGGGTGTTGGGAGCTGCGGGGGGGCTGCCTGGATAATCCCTAGATTGTCCGGGCAGCCCATAGAAGATAGCGGCGGTCTGCTGCTGCCGCCGCTTCTATTCAATGTAGTGACGGCAGCAGATCATTGCTATCCTGGTCGTTTGTCTTTCAACATGTTGAAAGACAAACGACAGCAACTATTAGCCAACTGGGCATACAGGATGAACTAAACTCTGAGTAAAACACCCACAGGAGCTCAGTGGAGTGCAAGGCTAAAAGGAGGTAGAACCCCCCCCCCCCCCATACACACATCTGATACAAAAAGCTGACGAATAGCCAGCTCCTGTGGTCGTTTTACACAGAGGTTAGTAGATCCTGTATGCCCAGTTTTGTAGACTTATAGTCCGAGAGAGGCAGTTAGCTAAGTGCAGTATATGGTGGCTATAGGGGGTGGCCAACTTCATGGGAAGGGGTCTAAATAAACAACTGCTCTTGTTCTGGCCATTGAATGGTTTCAGATGTCCATTTTTTTTTAGTATAGTATCGAATAGTTTAGTTTGGGAATTAAGCACTGGGGTAAGATCAAAGACATACTAGATTTTCAGCACATCTCTCAGCGTCTGTTTGACTCCTGTTAAATGGAGAAAGAAAGGCACTTTAAGAAGTTAATTTTTTAGTCACTTGTATGCCAGGATAGTGGGTGAAGAAGATTTCATCATCCCTTGTAGGGTTTCCTTTGTCTTTACCTCAGTATCCTCCTTTTAGTCCTGTTGATATAATATATATATATATATATATATATATATATATATATATATATATATGAATACATAATGCCTTGGTGTGTTTTTTAAAGATACATGTCCCTACCATCAGTTGTCTTTTCCAAGGCCAGCCCAAAGGCGCCAGCCTACTCTGCCTATAAGTAAATCTGGCCTTGAATATAATACTGGCAGTATCAGTACAATAGAAGGAGATCAAATGAATCACACAACAAACTTATTAGGTAGATTATATTTACATAACCATAAAATGACATTCAGAACTGAGGCTGCACTCATTCAAGGGCATGTTGTGTTGCTTCTTCTTCTACACTTGTCCTATTCCCTGATTTGTGATGTTAACGTGGCATTCTTAGCAACATATGACCTTTATGATCCATCTCTTCATATAGCCCAAGGTTGCATGTAATTACAATGCAGTGTACAGTGGTATTAGTCTTTCAGGAATTACAAAGACATAGTTATGATACATTTTGAGAATAACACCAAGTGCTGCTTGCTTAATTTTATCATATCAAGCGGCTTACAGAGCAATGAATCCCAGCAGTGTGATCGTGGATTCAGATGTTGTGATTCCCTCTGCTGTCAATAGCTCTTCAACAGCTGTTTGAAGTTAATGATGTTTAAAAATACTTAATTAGATGTGGTTTTTTGGCTGATGATGAGCTCTGCTTCATTGGTACAGTACGTTATACAGCAAGAGCCGCGCTCCTACCCACGCGCCTGACAGCTGCAAAGTCCTGCAGATCACTAAACAAAACTACACTTTGGGGGACGACTTCAAGTGGATAACATGTCACCTATGGGGCTTGTGAACTTTATATTTGTAAAACTCTTGTGACACAAAGATTTAACAGCTGGATAAGTGGGGACATCTTGTTTGTTAAACAAATTATAGTCTTAACGATTCATAGGTAATAACGATTTAACATTCAAACAACATTCTACATTGGTTTGGTTTGGTTGGGAGAAAAAAATTAAGGCCTCATCCACACATCACCTTTTACTGTCTGCAAATCAGGATCCTAATTTATGGACAGAAAAAGGACCCATTGATTTCAATGTGGCCATCCACACGTCCATTTAAAAAACATCAGTTTTTGACCACTGATCCATCTTGCAAAAAGTTGTACCTGCACTTGTACGGTCAGTTTTTTCAGAACAGAAGCTCCAAGAGAAGTCAGTGGCTCCATTTGTAATGGATGACACATAGATGCACCTCCATGTGCTGTCTGTTTCTTCCTGAAGGCAGGCTCCACCCTGAAGTCATTTATTATCCTCCCCCTTTTTTGGAGCTGAAAAAGCTGATGCCTGACTGATAGTTTCTCCAGGACAGCACTGGTCCAGATTTCTGAGAGGAAAAAAAACAGATGTGTGGATTAGGCCTTAAGGTTCCAGGATGTCTTAAAAAAGAAAATAATGCATACTCCCCTGCCTGATTGCCTGTTGCTGCTATTTCCCAGGCCTGTGCTGCTCACTGATTGCTGGTGAAATGTCAAGACACAGGAAATGCGCTCTTGGCCAAGAACTGGCTGAGGTCACCTCTTCCTCTGCCTTAAATATAGAACATGATACATATTCAATATCTGCCCAATTCTCCATTGTTATTGTATGAGTAGTATCCAACTCCCATTGCTTAAAGTGGTACTCCGGCGCTGATAAAAAAAAACAAAAAACAATCAATCAATCATAAACATAGTTTTCCCACCTACCATCCCTCCAGAGTCTGTCTCTGTTTGATTTCCCCGCTGTTTGCAGGTCCCTGAAACTCCAGCTGGTGTTTTCGTTTTTCTTCGCTTCCTGGTTTCCCATGATGCACTTTGTCTCCTGTGCTGTCTGACTGACTGTTAGATGGCTTACATCTTGCTCAGCCAATCAGCTGAGAAACCTGAGTCATCAGACAAAGGGAGGCTGGCTTAACAGGGCTTAGACCCGCCTCCCTCTTGATGATGTAATTGTCACAAATTGGCTTCCACAGAGCAGCCTGGGGTCAACAGTCATTAGGTGAGAATGAGTTTACTTCACTTCCTGGTGGGGGATTGAGGGGGGAAAGACAGGGAAGGGGTGCAGATAGGTGATTGAAGCATATTACAAAGTTAGATAACTTTGTAATGTGTTTCAATTACTGGGAAAATGCTTTTTGCTGGAGTACCCCTTTAATGCTTCTTAGTGACACACTGACATGCAGAAAATTTAGCAAATAGCTGTCTGCAGTGGTGTCTCAGCCAGTACATGGCTAATTGAGCATATCCCTCATTTTTACATATAAGCAGCAAAGACCCAGGCACCATTGAAATGGCAGCGACTGGAAATTAGCCAGGTAAGTATGCATTATTTTCTATTTTTTTGTTTTAAAATTTGATAGCTTACGTGGATAACGCTTTCAAGTCAACATCTTAAAGGAGAGACCAATACATAAACTTGAATAGAGATGAGTTTACATATATTTCGATTTTGAATGCCTTTTATGTATCACCCATATATTTCTTTCATACTGGATTCTACAACTTTTGCAGGAATTGTTGCCGTCCTGTTTTGTGGAGTGACCCAAGCCCATTACACATACAACAACTTATCGGAGGAGTCCAAACTCAGAACTAAACAGGTAGGACCATTAACCATCGCTTCAAGTCTTCACCTGCAATGTGTGATCTAAATTATATTGTATAAAGAGCCAGACCAAAATTCTCTACCTTGAAAAGTCAACACTTCCCTGACCACAATGTTGGCAAATCAATACCAATAAATTAAATACCTGATAAATTAGGGGTTAGGGTTAAGGGGTTATGGTTTGGGGTTCGGGTTAGTATTCGATTATGAATCCCATTTGCAAAACAAATTCTTCCCTTTGTGCTTCTACATATTGAGAAGCTTCTCCTGCCTCTTCTCTTTCTTGGAAAAAGTAGTTTTGAAATAATAATATTTGTCAGTAAATGACGACCATCTACTAAATTTCAAAAGTGTTAACATAGCCGTTCTGTGATTTTTATACACTCTTGGTTTTGGTTGCAAAATACTGAGCAAAAATACTGTGTGGGAACATAGCCTAAAGGTGTATTCACAATGCTGTAGACTCACAAAACTTCACCTTATGTTGACAAGCACATGGATGTGCTTAGAAATTTCTTCAGCACATCTGTCATGTGAATTCACCTTTACTTCTTCTGTGAATTAGAAAAACACAACCACTGACTGGTATTGTATAACCCGCATGATGAAA
The DNA here is from genome assembly GCF_027789765.1 of Dendropsophus ebraccatus. NCBI lineage: Eukaryota > Metazoa > Chordata > Amphibia > Anura > Hylidae > Dendropsophus > Dendropsophus ebraccatus. The sequence goes on from NC_091459.1 coordinate 97,442,178, forward strand.
GAGGAATAGACTGAACAGGTCCTGCTACTCTCTAAACTGCACGGACAACTTAAGAACTGCTTGGCAAATCCAACAGCCGGTACATGTAAGGCACATAGTGGTTGGCTTACTATGGCTATGTGCATCAGATTGTGAATATTGTGAACCAGCCTTGAGATGGCTTTATGTGTATAGTGAGTTGCACCAGATATATGATACCACATATGCCATCGTAATGAATTTGAGACAGTTATGGGCATTTTTCTTTTACAACCCTGTAAATCTTCACTAGTATGTATGTGCACACAACCTACCAATTGACAACTGGAATTATAGTCTTACCGAAGCACTTTGGGTAATTGTAAGCTTGTGTTATCGTCTTAAAAGGGAAAATTCTGGAACAGCTGCATGCAATATCTAGGAGTCTACAATTGGTTTTTATACAGCAGGGATATTTAGCTCAAGTCAAATAGATTCTTGTACAGAAATACCCGTGTGATCTGCTTTCTACATGACTAGTAAATCAAGTGATAAATAGATGTCCAGATGGAGGGAATTACAATTTAGAACTCTTTTTTGGTTTGCTTTCTTATGTAACATTGCATGTGGCATACTGGAAACCATAAAGTGGAGATTTACTGAAACATTATTGAAATGTTACTAAACAAGATCTTCAGATTGCAGTTAAGACAGTGGGGGCATTGGTGACGGGGACTATATAATCCTGCTATTTGTGCATGTTAGACGCAAAGAAATCCACTTAAAGGGGTAGTCCACCAAAAAAAATTTTCTTTCAAATCAACTGCTACCATGAAGTGCCAGAGATTTGTAATTTACTTCTATTAAAAAATCTCAAGCCTTCCAGTACTTATCAGCTGCTGTATGCCCAACAGGAAGTTGTATTATTTCCAGTCTGGAGAGCAGGAGAGGTTTTCTATGGGGATTTGCTCCTGCTTTGGACAGTTCCTGACATAGACAGAGGAGGCAACAGAGAGCACTGGGTCAGACAGGAAAGAAAACACCACTTCCTGCTGGACACACAGCAGCTGATAAGTACTGGAAGACTTAAAAATTTTTAATAGAAGTGAATTACAAATCTCTGGCACTTTATGGCACCAGTTGATTTGAAAGAAAAATTTTTTTGGTGGACTACCCCTTTAATGCTATGGGGAATTTCCCAACTTTTGCACTATTGATAAGTAAGTCTCATTGGTTGTCCATTGTACAGACCAGCTAAATGATGACTTCAGATGTCTGTAGTTCACATATAGCTTTGCATAGGAGTACAGTATTAAGTAGACACAGAGCCATAGAAATAGAATGTTATTTTTAACTGCACCTCCAGTGAAGAACTCTAACGTTATAGTGTTAATAGCTGCTGACATTCATTACCTATGTGGAGCCTTTCCCTGCAAAGTTAACACGGTTGTCCTATAAGGGGTTCTCCAGGCAAAATATACTGATGAGCTGTCCACAGGATAGCTCATCAGTAACTGATCAATGGGGTGCTGTAACCTAGCACCCACACTAATTAGCTGGCCAGTGCCGCAGTACAGTGAACAGAGTTTTTCTTTGCTCGACTCATTGTATAGTGGTAGTGATGTGTTGCTGCAGCTCAGCTCCTATTCACTTGAATGAGACCTGAGCTACAGTTACACATCACCACCACTCCACAATGAATGGAGGCAAAATCTGTTTACTTCTGATCTAGAGGATAACTCATCAGTACATTTGGCCTGAAAAAACCCTTTTAAGTCTTCTTGCTGCTACACTAACAGGAAGTTGTTATCACTGTCTGCCATGTTACAGATACAGTGCGGCTGCATCCTGCTCATGGTCAATGTTTAAACAAGCCTTTAAAGGAGTTGTCCAGCATTAAGTATTTTTAATATATTGCTGCTGGTGCATATAAAACCATAAACATGTAATTCTTACCTGTTCGCTATGTCCCCCACTGACTGTAGAGCCTCCACTCGTCTCAGGAGTGACAGCCCGCTCAGCCAATCACTGGCCGTGGAGCTGTCCTGTCTAAGTCAGCGATTGGCTGAGCGGGCTGTCACTCCTGAGACAAGTTCATCAATATATTCTGCTGTGATATCCAGAGCTCATAAGGATGGAAACAGAAAAATACACACAAACATACAATTTTTGCCCTTGAAGTGATTAGAACCCAGAAACCCAGCACTTTAAATGGAACCAATCACGCAGAAAATCAATGTAAAGCTAAGGATACGTGCTGTTAGATCACCCAGCACACTTCCCAAATATCCCCCTGTAACCTCTGAGCCCCCCTCAATTAGACACTATTCTTACTTTGATCAGGTCACGCGCTGTATGTAAACTTTTGGTAAGTAGTCAAGGTGGGCATATGTAGTCACGGTCTGGGGGCGTATGTAGTCAAGGGGCGTGATTCGGAGGCTTGCGGTCCAGTGACGTCATCCGGGGGCTTGCGTTCCACGTCGCAGCCGCGCCGACGTCTTTGGAAAGCCGTGCATGCGCAGTACGTCAGCGTCGTCTCCCGCCGTACTGCGCATAACGGACATAGCCTAGAACTCACTTAGCGCCGGAGATCGTCGCTGGAGGCTGTGTTTCACCTGCTGGGCTCACCTCATTTCATTTTTCTGCTGAAATCTGGTATTCCTCATCAGTTCTTTCTTCACTGCCACCAATGATTTACTTTGCAAACTCCCCCTGCCGCCAATGATTTTATTTGCAGGTCTTCACTGCCACCAATGACTTTATTGGCGGCAGGGGGAGTTTGCAAAGTAAATCATTGGTGGCAGTGAAGAAAGAACTGATGAGGAATACCAGATTTCAGCAGAAAAATGAATTGAGGTGAGCCCAGCAGGTGAAACACAGCCTCCAGCGACGATCTCCGGCGCTAAGTGAGTTCTAGGCTATGTCCGTCATGCGCAGTACGGCGGGAGACGACGCTGACGTACTGCGCATGCGCGGCTTTCCGAAGACGTCGGCGCGGCTGCGACGTGGAACGCAAGCCCCCGGATGACGTCACTGGACCGCAAGCCTCCGAATCACGCCCCTCTGGGCGTGATTACAGCCCTGGACCGTGACTACATACGCCCCCGGACCGTGACTACATACGCCCACCTTGACTACTTACCAAAAGTTTACATACAGCGCGTGACCTGATCAAAGTAAGAATACTGTCTAATTGAGGGGGGCTCAGAGGTTACAGGGGGATATTTGGGAAGTGTGCTGGGTGATCTAACAGCACGTATCCTTAGCTTTACATTGATTTTCTGCGTGATTGTTTCCCTTTAACAACGCTTCTTCCTGCAAGAGAAAGTTGTAAATTGATATTCTTGTCTGCCATGTTAAAGATACAGTGGGGCTGCATGCCGGTCATGGTCAATGTATATTGATTTATGGAAAGTTTGTTAAAAGGGCAGTGCCATACTCAGTCTACTATGCTGACTGTAGAGTCATTTTTCCTGCTATGATTAGACCCTTGAATTAATAATCTTTTAGTTAATGGAACAAAACCCGTCAAAAACATGTAGGCCCACTCATTCATCTACATCTGTTGCTTGATTCAGTATTAGTAGCTTACAGTGATAATGATATTGTTGTGTGCTATGCATCATTCAGGTTATTTGGGAGTAATGAGCGGCTTGTTTACTAGGTGCCATCACTTGGCATTTTTCTGATGCAAAATAATATCATGGTAATGTGCAATGACTAATCAGGAAGTCTCAAGCAAATGCCACATTTCTTTTTTGTGTCACGATGTTCATTCAGAATAATATTAGTCAGTGATTACATATACACATTTATCAATGTGCGCTTTTTTTGCGCACGCCTCATTTAAAATTTTGCTGGTTTCCCGCTGCTGGCGGTGCCCCCCTCTTGATATATCCAGCACAGCAGAGGATGCTGCACAGATGTGCATAGATTTTTATTCAGTTTTCGCCCTATTTCTGAAAAATTTGATAAATTTTCCCCTTTCCACCCATATGGTACACAAGGTCCAAACTTGTAAGATGCAAGATCCATTGGGAGAAGAGTATGCAAAGCTGCCCTTAGATGGCACCAGAAAGTAAGCTCCTTTTGGAGGAGAGCTACATTTCTTTTTGCGTTCTTCTACAAATTATAACACTGGATGCACTGTGTATCATACTGTATGTATGCTTCAGTCTCCGTGGTCTTGTTTTTTGTCTACAGATGGGTCCTTTTTCTTTCATATGAGATTATAGTTTGGCTTATATCCCTGTATAAGTTTCACAGCTCTTTTAGAGGTTAGGCATTGGTTATTGGGTAGCTGCCTATAGATGGCACCATAGGGATGTTTTTTTTTTTTAACTTTTGGGAAAAAAAAACTTATTTGCATTGGGGTTTTTTTCCCCCCATGAAGCATTTTCTGGTAAAATCCTTACATTCAGCTTGATCTCCTCAATGAGAACAAATACCCACCAGAGCCTATGGACACATTGGGGGACATTAATTATGTCCGGCGTTTTCTGCACCGGACTTAAGAATGTCCACGCAGCTCTGACACTACAGAGATTTATGTAGAGGCGCAGTGCCAGCAGCAAGCTGGCACTTTCGCTGCCGACGCGTGCAATAGTGGCAGCAGCAAGCGGAAAACGAGGAGAAAGTGAGCACTGACAGCACTCGTTTGCTCCTCAACATCGCCCCGTGTAATTGGAGTTTTAGACATATCAATTTCTGCCCAAACCTTCTCTTTATTGACCTGTCTGAAAATGCATCCAAACTATTTCCAAATACCGTATCTTCATAACATATCCTATAAATCAGATAAGTAGAATATCCTATTTACTATTTGGCCCTTTTAAGAACTCTTTACCCAAAGTTTGTAAATACTGGATTTACAGACAGGAAGGTGCCAAGTTGGTGCCAAGAGTTTGTGTCTCATTATTGTGTTGGCTCACAGCAGTGTAGCCTTGGACGGCACAAGATAAGAAATAATATTACCGCTCAATTACAGAGAGATACAAAGGCAAGGTCACCTACTGAGTGGATCTTTTTATCATAATTATGTAGAAAGAAACTGAAACCTTGCATCAAAATCACAAATAGACATTAAATTAACATACTGTTTTCAGCCCAATTTGGAAGTTTCTTTTAAGGTTTTTGATGCTGAATAATTGATTGATAAATTCAGAATGAGGAGAAGAAAAAATTAGTTATCAGCATGGTAGGACCTTATAGTTTTATGGAAGATGTTGACGCTTTTATTCTGCAGCATACATAATTATGGAGAGCCCTAGGATAAAGCACCAGTACTTACTCAGCAGTCTCCCTTCAACCCTTTCACTGCCATAAACATACATCCAATATATCATGACCTTAATCCCTTCCCATCAGTAATCTGTATACATACGTTCCTACTGCACATACCCCGTGCAGTAGGAATGTATATATTCGTTCCTGACTGAGGGGCTTTCTCATGTGTGCAGGACCGCTGCAGTGAGAGCGGTCCCCCACACATTAGTGTGTCCAGGGCATAGGGGCGGCGACACTGAATGAAGCAGTTGGCCGGGCCGGGTGCCCCTAATGCCCCCAGTGCTCCTAACGAGCACTTTTGCATTTTTACTATTCTTCAAACAGCAGAAAATGGCATGGGGTACAGGAAAAAGAAGCATAGCCAAGGAAACGTCAGGTACATAGCTGCAGGGAGATATCAGCAGGTTCATTTGCATGAACCTGCTGACAGTTCCCCATTAAGGTGTGCTATTCTGTGTTTCTTGACCAATGCTTGTTTCTTGGACTACACTTTTCTGCCTCACAATTTTGGTACCATACTATTTCTCCAGTTGCTAACCTGGATTGCTGTCCTAAAGCTGTGCCTCTTGTCTATATGTCTTTGTCTTCCCATTGCATGACTTGAGCAGTTGACTGTACTGCCTGCCAGACTTTATGGTGCCATGCATTGATAACATCTGGTGCACTGGGCCAGCTGCTGACCATACCATGACCAAGCTTATGAAGCGACCTGGTGTCCTCTAGTATTGCTTCCACATCCTCGAGAGATAGAGGGTGAAAACCTAGAGGGCATGTAAGCTCTGCTCTTGGGCATGGCCCAAAGCCAAACCAGTTTTGTAGCAGAAAGGTCCACATTTATCTCCAGTTACTCTGATTTGGTCTTACTGAACTTACCTTGATTCCACCTAAAAGGAAAAGTAGTCTAATTTAAATATTAGTTGTCTTTGCAACTTCAAATTAACCTGATGAATCAATAATGGTCACTAAATAAAATTGCACTGGTGCTGTGGAACAGGGATAGCATGATTTCTCCATGGTTAGCACTGTTGTCTTTGGGCCCGTTCACACAGAGCAAAACAGCCGCCATGGACTCTGCTTGGAATCCTGCCTGCCTTACTGTCTCAATTTGATGTCTTGCGCTCCTCCTCTTAAAGAATTGACATGTCAATTCTTTGAGCGAAGATCGTCGGAGAGAGGAGGTGTGCGAGACATGACATTGAAACAGTAAGGTAGCTGAATCCATGGTGCCGGTTCTGTTCGGAATTTCCGTCTGTTTTGCTCAGTTTGAACGTCCCTTACAGTACTTGGGTTCTAGGAGTTTGTATGTTCACCCTGTATTAATCCTTCCTCCCACTCTTCAAAGACCCACTGATAGGTAAGTATTTACAGTGTGTGTCTGGTACCTCATTGGTTGAGAGACTTACTAGAGACTGGGACTGTCAACATAATCTGCATAAATAAATGGTACAGAGTACATATTCCCACCTAAATAACAGTAATGGAACCAATTAAATAAAAACGTGTGTGTGTGCAAAAACTGAAAGAAACAGTGCATTACCATTTTGTGATAGAGATAGACCATTACTAATAGAACTCATGGAAAACATCTCTTTGCTAATTTGATAATGAATTTGCAGTAATTAAAATGTTTATATCAAATTTCAAGCTTTTCCTTGTACTCAGGAAGGCTTTTAAAAGCTAAAGACTTGACGTCATTCTCAATTTATTGTGGCTTTGTAATTAGCCATCTGCCCATATAACATCTGCCAAAATACATTTCTCTTAGCTACAAACACAGATTAGCCCTGGCGACAATTAATCAAAATAAAGCTTTTTTTAAAATTATTATTACCATCCAATAAAACTGTTAAAGCTCAAAAAAAAAGTTGTTTTTTTTTTTTTTTTTTTTACCGAAATATAAACTTTTTAATTACTAGTTTAAGCTCAGTCAGTAAGATCTATTTTAACAGGGTTTAGGGAAATAATTTATTTTCAGACATTGAACAAATAGGTTTTATTTCACCAAGCATATTGAAGAAAATTACTGTGAGACAGATTATTATCGGAACTCTGCACAGTGTCACCAGAAATGTGAAAAATTATTCTAATAATTATAGTGCAAAAACTGGTGTATAGCTGGTAAAAAGCAAATCTACCACCGTACACTCAACTATAGTACAATATGGAGCAGTATATGGCTGTCAGAGAGATGAATGGGGCCTTGCTGTACCTCCATATGCCTCCAATCATATACAGGTTTTTATGTTGAATTCCAAGCTATGCTTTTAGGGATGAGTAATTTCATGCATATGGCACTTAATGGAGCATTTTACAGCAGCACACAGAATGGCATACTACTCCATAGTATGGAGTTCTATAGGACTTAAAAAAGCATTCTGTTTTTTATTTTTATTGTTCCCCCGGCTGCAGGCTGCCACATATACTCAACAATGATGATTGGTGTCCTGCGGCACAGCTTCATTGCTGTCCCACAGTGCTGCTCGCTTTCCGCTGGTGGTGACGCCACCGCTCTTCTAACCCTCTTCTTTTTAGATGTCTATTGAAAGCCGGAAGTCATGGTCTCCAATGCATCTCTATAAGAGCACTCCCATAGAGATGCATTGAAGACCCTGACTTCCGGCCTACTGAGCTGTAGAGCTGAAGTTGAAGATGTCACGTGGGAGCCAGTGGAATCCAATCGGTGCCGTAGGACCAGAACGAAGCCGCTCCGGAGGACACCAATCATCATTGGTAAGTACATGTGGCAGTCTGCAGCCAAGGGAACAATAAAGAAAAAAAAATAATTTTTTTTAAATGTAGCCTAAGGTCCCATGCTCGCAGGAAATTGTATGGACTCCTATAGTATAGCACCAATGGCATCTTATGGATCCAGACTTTAGTTTTGTCTGTTCCTAAGTTTATATGAAGTCACAAAGTGGTACTTTCTGGATTTTGCTAGACAGACTAATCAGCTGGGTCCGAATCAAAGACTTCTACCAGCCAACTATTACAAAGAAGGGTCCGCGTTACAATAGTCAGCTAGCATCAAGGAAACAGAAATGGAAGCATACATTAGTATTCAAGATACTTCATAAATATTCTCTGCTAAGAACATTATAGTGAAAATACAACACAAATTCCAGTCTGGAACATTTAATCTTCATTCATGTTTTTATGTCTAATGCCAGTGATATTTCATGCTCGCATAGTAGTTACATATTGCAAACAATGACAAGTGGTGCAGTACTGGGTTTCTGAATTACACATGCATCAGCAATATACTGATAAGTTCTTCCTTTTGACATGGATATCCACTTTACATACATAAGGGATTATTATATTCATGGAGAATTCAACAGAATAATCTCGGTATGCCGTCATATTAAATTGGTACAGGAGTGGCCCTATGCACCTTTGTACAATACAAAGCCATAGTAGGGCTGTTTTCATGTGTTCTGTATCTGTAGTCCTGCTTTGTGTCTACAAAATATGCCAGTGACATTGTCCTTCGATAAAGCCATAATAAGGCAGTTTGCATGTTCCCTTTAATCTGTTCATCTGCTTTGCACCTACTGACCTTCCATCTATAAATTACGCTGTTAGGATGCTTAGAACTAGGTCTTTTGAACAGTTTGGTGTACGATCTGTGGCAAAGTCAAACGTGCATTCAGAAAAAGTTTTACACTAATGATCCTAATGTCAAGGCTTGTAGTCAGTTCAGAAAAAAAGAGAACTTTATTTGGGTCTAGCATCCTTATAAATATACATCTCTGTGCAAATTTATGCCATTTCTCCAGTAATCACGACAGATGCGAAGGCAGATCTGAGCGCTCTGAAATTGCACGTTACTGTGTAAATCCTTACAAAGATTAATTTTCTCTTGTAAACATAAAATTTAGGTCATCTATGAAAATCCTCCATATGGCCAATTAATATTGAGTACTGCATGATATTTAATGATACTTTTTACTAGTTTATTTTATATGCATTTATGAGTTTTCTCATCTTTCCTGAACAGATATAAAGTCCACATACAGATGGAGAAGTCTATTTATAGACCTGTATTTATTTGATTCATTGCCCCCTAAACAGAGATGGTTGTCTTGTGTTTTCAAAGAATTGGTGGGTTAGGATATAGAGCCTTTGCTTAAAGGAGAACTCCGGGCTGGGGTGATTTTTGGCAGAGTGCTGGGGAGGGGCAGGATGAGAGAAGTAACATGCTCTCCCCTCCCCCACTCCATCCCTGGTGTCGGTATCCTGAATCTCTTGTTCTCCGCTCCCGGCCGCTTCTGGGTCTGAGTGGGGACCTGGGAGGGGTCGTGCCACGTCCCAGGTCCCCACTTAGACCCACAATCGTATACTATGTGACACTTCTATGTCTTTAGACAATCTTATCAGTTCAGTGCATTCTTAAAGTGAATCTGTCGGCTGCACTTTAAGGACAAGGAGGCACATGGTATCTTATATATATCTGTGCTTCCAAAAGATAGAAAAATGCTTTTATTCTCTGGCTCAAAATGTCTAGGAGGCTTTCTTGAACCCCTGAAATGCTGCAAGCTTTAATAACTCCTCACTTCCCCTTGTGTACCTGTCTCTGCCTGAATATTAGCCAGTTGTAAGATATGGGAAGGGGAGTGAGGAGGCATTACAGCCCTCATCAGTTCAGGATCTTTTTGACACTTTGCACAGAGGAATAAGAGCATTTTCTACATCCTGGAAGCACAGCTGGATATATGAAAGGTACCATGTGTCTCCTTGACCTAGCAGCTATCCAACAGGGTCAGCAGTTTGAAACATGAATTGAAGCAGACAGCCATTAAAGTGATACTGTCATACTGAGACATTATCACTTTAAAATACGTTTTAAGAGGAATAGCTTGTAGAAAATTGATTCAGAAAATGTGTGCCATGCTGACAAAAACCAAATAGTTTTGTGCACTGGGCAATTTTCAGCTTGCTCCTAACTTTACTGAAATATTATGCATGGCAATGCTTTATAATATTCACAAATATTCACAAAATGCTATCATTAACTCAAATGAACATGTTATAAAACTCCCACTGCTGAATACACATAATTCCTATTCTTTCATGAAATTATTCCATAAATAATGTACAATCAGTAATTCTTTGTTATTCAAATAACCTCCTTGAAAAATGCCCATATGGGGATTATATTTAACAGACTGCGTAGCCTTTCATAGTGATGTTGTGGAAGCTGTGTTCTTGGGGTGGGAGCCTGGCACTCATATTAAGTCCTATTAACCAGAAACATTGTTTAAAATTATAGGGAAGGAACTGTAGTTTTACATACTGTATTGCTTCTTTCTCTGTTCACAATAACAAACCTTGAATATAAAATATGTGGATTTTTTTAAATCAAGCAAATTATGTTTCTTTGTAATGCTTTGCTTCACACCAGATGAACTCAAGCGGAATTTTATTCACCTGGCAAAAAGTTACAACTTTTTGTGCAAACATGTTGCAAAAAAATTGCTATTTTTGATTTGCTGGGTCTGCGCCTGGCTCGCCAGTCTTAACACAAGTCCCGTCGTTCACACATAGTTACATAGTTAAAGGGATACTCCAAATAAACACTTTTGATATGTTGCTGCCCATGGTGAACAATTCATTTCATACTTGCTATTAGCTATTCAGTGTCCTTGTCCCAAAAAGCTGCTGCTTTCTGCCAAAAACACAAAAATCTGTGTGTGAGCTTTTCTCTCCATCTCCCCCTCCTTACCCCTCCCTTCTGAGACAGCTGATGTAAACAAGTCCTTGACTGGCTTTATCTGCAACACTGTAGCTTCTTTTGGGAAAGAGATGCTGGGAGGGAGAATCACAGTGAGTTCATTAGCAACTTGACCATAGAATAAATACCTGGATCAGCTACCTATAACATCAAATCCAGTGTCCATAACTTGTAATATTATATTTTGTTCAACAAAAACATTCAGGCCTCCCTTGAACTTGTTTAGTGAGTCAGCAATGACAACATTATGTGGCAGAGAGTGCCATAGTCTCACTATTGTGCAATTTATTGATGAACAAGTACATGCAATACATTGAGCAAAATGTCCTGACAATGAAGCTACTGGATCTCACCAAGTTTGTGTTCACACTACATTTGATCCCTACAGTACATTCATTTTTAATGCTATAAGAAGCTTCCAGTGTACATACTGAACATATCCATAGGGCTTAATTCACCTGATGAATGGCAAAAAAGGTGTCCTGGTCATAATAATAATTAGAGATGAGCGAGCTGGGCCAGGGTTCTTGTTCAAGTCCGTGGAGAAGATGGAGACAGCCCGAGTCCCACCTAGTAAACAGGGATGGCCAAATTAAGGAACCTGGCAGGCCTATCAGGCACATTTGAAGCTTTGGGTATTGGTGGTGAGTCAGACATTCTTAGGCAGTGCATTCCATAGAACTGGTGCAGCTCGGGTAAAGTCCTGAAGATGGAAGTGAGAGGGGCAGATTAAGGAGGATGTTAGGCGTAGGTCATTAGTATAGACTGGTGTACGTCAGCATATATATTTTTTCACCTATTTAAACTAGAATAGTTGACTGTGCCCCTCCATACAGACATCCCACAAAATAACATATAGTGTTAAATGTATACATGGAGACATATGCCACTGTATTGCTATAAAGTAGCTTACTGTATATAGCAACATATGTCACGTCCTTCTGTCAGAGGCGTACCGTGCACACTGGTTGGAAGGGGATGCTTGTAGAAGAATTAGTTACATCCAAAGACTGTTGCTTTACCCTGTTACATCAGTAGTTCATTGCAAAGGAGATATACTGTAGATCCCTTTTTCCCGCCATGGAACATCCACTTATCAAGCAAATATCAAGCGTTATAAAGTGATATTTTCCATTTTAGGTGTCAGCTCTGAGAATTCCTGTTTTGCAGCTCCTATTTCTATTGTGTACTTTAAAAATGAATGAGATAATCATGTGGCTCTTCTTTGGCTTCATAACTAATAGTTAGACATGATTATTACCCTGTTGTTTGGTTTGTCTACAGGCAAATTACATTAGTATAAAATGATTTTCCAATATCCTGATTTCTAGCAGCCTCTAGGAATATTGACATTAATAACAAGCATTTACTGGGGCTCTATGAACGTCTTCCTAGAAAAGAGAAATTACAATCAAAAAGAATAAAATAAATTCTCATTGTCAGTGAAGTCGGTACTAGGACATGATTTCATTATAAGCTTTCAACAACTTACTTGAATTCAGGTTATCATAGCCAGGTTGAATAATGACTTTCCAGACTTTGTTGTCGGCCTTTACTTTGTAGTCATAGTTTTTTTTCCATAGAAAAGCAAACCAAAATCTTTAAAGTGTCACTGTCATTAAAAAAACAAAACAAAAAAAACCTTTTGACACATGACCTTACCTCTATTATATCTAAGTTGGTGCAATCCAGCAACCACTATAATGTACACATCAAATCGATGAACATCACATTATATATCAAACACCCTATGACTTATTGCTGTTGGCAGTTATGGTGGTTAATTCCTTTTCTATTACTAGTATTTGGTAGTTCCTGCTCATAGCTGTTTCTAGGTATAACCTGGTTGGCTATGCTGTTTGCTTTACACTACAACGGACCTTCTCCGTTTCCTGAGCTTGGCAAGTATTACTTTGTCTATAGTTTAGGCTTCTTGTGATACGTTTTTGACTATCATACAGACCTTTGCTTCCTTTTTTTACCACCTTACTACTTTAGACTTTTGCACCGCATCTGTCTAGATAAGTTTGGCACAACTAGACAATTCCTATATTCTTTTATGCTTTAGTTTCTGTCAAGCCAATCAGAGAATCAATTATCCTATAAGCAATGTGCATCAAGTCCTAGAGCAAGCAGAGTGTACTCATCCTCCCCCCAGATCAGTACACCTTTCCTTCTCTGTGTTGACCCCACTGCTCTACAGTCTCTGATTCCTTTCTTGCACTTTTAAGCCAACACATAACATATTCAGCTCAAGAGGCTTCGCTTAACTAGCAAGGATTCACTAATCCAAAGCTGCTGAGCTGACAAAATGTGTGACCTGTTAACCCAGAACGGAGGGGGAGTTAGCAGAGCATAGAAAGAAGCTGAACGCAGGGAAGGAAATGACAGCACAACACAGATTCCAGAGGAGGGTGAGTACACTTAGATTGCACAAAGGCTTTCATATTAAAAATTTAAGTATATTACACTACATATAAGGCTACTGTACATTCACACAATATTTGTTTTGGGGCCCTCTTTTTGGACATTTTGATGGCAAAAGATGTCCGTCCTTTGATAATTACAGCTGCAAATAATCATTTTTTTATATTTGCAAAAGTAATTATCAAAAACAGTTATCTTTTGCCATCAAAATGCGGGCTGTCGTATTATTATTATTATTTTTTTTTTTTCAGAAATCAATAGTCCAGGCGATTTTAAGAAACTTTGTAATTGGGTTTATTAGCCAAATATGCCATTATCTGCATTTAAAAAGCCTTTTCCCAGGTCCCCCTTCCCTCCTCTTTTCTATCCACTGCAAAAAATCAGGAAATTGTGATTTGTTGCATCAGACACAACCCTGTCTGTTCTAGAAAGAGGGGAGGGGGGGAGGGAGTTAGCCGACAGCAGAAAGCAGATAACAGAGGATTACAGGCACAGAGCTGGGTGACAGCTGTAATCAGAGCTCAGAGAGGTCAGTGCTGACTGTCAGAGGAGACAAAGAGTGAGGTATTTGTAGATTAACTCTTTGTTGTCCTGTTTTGGTCTTTTATTTAGCTCTCTCCATAGGAGAACAATGAAGACAGGGGGGAGAGCTTCAAACTGCTTTTTCATGATAAATAAACCCAAGTACAAAGTTTCTTAAAATCACCTGGACTATTGATTTCTGCAAAACAAAATTTCATGACAGTGACACTTTAAACTGTACTGGTCACTTTTAAAAGATTTTTATTAACTTGGCAGATTTTTTTTTATATTAACCCTTCAGAGTGGTCACAAGGTGGTTCAAGTGCTCTCACTGCTGTTAAGGTCTGCTCCTGCTGATTGTTATAGTTAACTGGTAGTCCTACTTAGTGATTGACAGCTTTCTCTGAATTAGTGGGCATACCATTGTCAATCACTGACTATGACCAGCCACTGGACCCCTAACGGTGGCCATATCTCCCATTCGCCTCATACACAGGAACATTCAGCACGGCTGAGGATTCCTGTGTTCTCTATGGGAGAGTTAATCCTCAGCCAGAGAGTTCTGAGTGCAACTTATGTCTTGGGGTTGAGCAAAGATTTTCCATCATGCCCAGCCCCTATGTCCACCAACATCATCTGTTGGTGGTCGTTCAGGAGAGCCACATACACCCTATACTGACGACCGAACCCACTGCAGGTGGCAGACACACAGTCTAAAGCCCCTATTACACGGGGGGACGTAGAGGAACACACGTGCGCTGTCAGCGCTCGCTTTCTCCTCGTTCCTAACTCACTGCCGGCGCTACTACACGTGTCGGCAGCGAGTGGGTGAGTGCAGAGGGGGCCGCAGGGAGCTGTGTGGAGGCTGCCCAGGCGAGCCCATGATCGTCCGGGCAGCCCATAGCAGATAGCGTCAGTCTACTGCCTCTGCTCCTATTCCACGGGTCGATGGCAGCAGATTGCTGTCTAAGTCTGTCTGTTGTTGCTACCTAAGTCGTTTGTCTTTTAATATGTTAAAAGACAAACAACTGCAGCGATTAGCCAACATCATTCCTGTAGGCTGATCGTTGCCTTCTATTACACAAGATGATTATCGGCTCTAACGGCCATAACCATATCCATCAATCTGCTGTACTAGAATGTTCTGCTTCCAGATTATACTGCAATTTCAATGTGAATGGTTCCCTTTAAATATGAGATAAAAAATAAAAAAGGACATAATTTGAGGGCAGACTCGTTGAACCTGGTGGTCTTTTATTACTGTCAGTCTTCTATGTTTCTATGGTTTCTGGCTACTCATCCACAGTGTAAATTGTATGATTATGTAGACAATGAAGATTAATCTAAATACTTGAGTTGCTAATGATTTTGCTCGAAGCATCATCACTGCAATCAGATTGGAACTTGATTTAAGAGTGGTCTGGTAAGTTCAGTATGTCACTCTGTGTGTGAAATCTGCATATGACACTCCAAGCAAGTCATTTCCATTCCGGGCTCATACCAATCGATGTAATCACGGCCTAATTTCCAGTTGTAATTTAAATCTAAGTCTCTTTCTTCTACAAAACGGAAGTTAAGGGGAAAAAAGTAGATGCTTAACTATGCATGTTTAAATGGCTCCCAGATGGATATGTAATAGTTCTTGCAAATTGTCTTGTTTTGCATATTTTGCTGAATTTCAGTTTTCAGAATGTTTGCATTATTCATATATTTAGTATCACAGTATAGACTGCCCTTTATCCCCAATTTTAAATTGAAGACTAAAAAACAGAAAAAAAAAAGATTTATGGTTTAGTTATTATCTTTTTTACTAGCCCCTTCCACTTTAAGGCCATGTTCCCACTAGGTAAGTTCTGTAGTAATTACAGCCGTTGTAACAACGGCGGTGATTACTACTTAAGTGACGTGGTGCTGCCTTCTAAGGAATCGCTGCCAGAGTTGAATAGCGGCCGCAGAAAATCCTGTCAATTCACACAGTGGCTCCGGCCGCGCATCTGAATTTATGGCAGCAACGATCATCCGCCCGGTACTGCAGTACCTGCCGAGATGATCTTTTCTGACACCGGCCGGTGTCTTATGCCATGTAAACATGGCCTAAATAGGTTTACTATCTAGGTCAAACACAATTTTCCAAATATTATTATTTAATACAGTGGGGGAAAAAGAGTATTTAGTCAGTCACCAATAGTGCAAGTTCTCCCACTTAAAAAGATGAGAGGCGTCTGTAATTTACATCATAGGTAGACCTCAACTATGAGAGACAAAATGAGAAAACAAATCCCGAAAATCACATTATCTGATTTTGTAAGAATTTATTTGCAAATTATGGTGGAAAATAAGTATTTGGTCATCTACAAACAATCAAGATTTCTGTCTCTCACAGACCTGTAACTTCTTCTTTAAGAGTCTCCTCTTTCCTCCACTCATTACCTGTAGTAATGGCACCTGTTTAAACTTGTAATCAGTATAAAAAGACACCTGTGCACACCCTCAAACAGTCAGACTCCAAACTCCACTATGGTGAAGACCAAAGAGCTGTCAGAGGACACCAGAAACAAAATTGTAGCCCTGCACCAGGCTGGGAAGACTGAATCTGCAATAGGCAACCAGCCTGGAGTGAAGAAATCAACTGTGGGAGCAATAATTAGAAAATGGAAGACATACAAGAGCACTGATAATCTCCCTCGATCTGGGGCTCCACGCAAAATCTCACCCCCTGGGGTCAAAATAATCACAAGAACGGTGAGCAAAAATTCCAGAACCATGCGGGGGGACCTAGTGAATGAACTGCAGAGAGCTGGGACCAATGTAACAAAGCCTACCATCAGTAACACACTACGCCACCAGGGACTCAGATTCTGCAGTGCCAGATGTGTCCCACTGCTCAAGTGAGACACTTGAGAAAGAAGTCAGTACGACTTCGCAACGCGTTGTGTTTTTAAATAAATCCAACCCTTTTATATTACCTATGCTCATTTTGGACCTGCGCCCGAAGTTACCCAAGGTTTGGAGTGGAGGTATTTTATGCTTATAGGAACCAGTTTGGTTCTTGGGAGTGGCTGCGGTCCATCTATCTACATGCTTTTGCTGAGTGTTGTGCCTTGCATTTGCACAACCTCCACAGGTGAGAGTCTCCTTTTTTCTCCTCTCTTACCAATTGGTTTTGTAGGAATCACACTATGGAGCGCTGTTCACATTTGTATCTATTTTAAAACAACGGCTGTTATATTGAAATAATGGCAGTTATTTACTGTTATATGGCAGCCATCCACTCAATTTCAACATTGTGTGGACAGAGCCTTTCTGTGTTTTTAATCCACTCCTGGTTTTGGTTGCAATATGAGGACCACAATACTGACTGAAATATACGTAGTGTGAACCCAGCCATAGAGTGAAAGTCCTGCTTTTATTTGTGTCACTGTCTATTCCTAAATACCGGTTTCCTGTCTTTACCGAGCTCAAATACCACACTTATCACTTATGTATAAGTAACATATAAGTACCTGCCTATAACTACAGCACTAAAAGTTATATTAAATTTCATTATGCTCAATAACTGAGCTACTGATATTTAATGATGCATAGGGATATAAAAACTATTGCTTTTTATTTTCACAAGAAAGGCAATGGCATCATAGTCTTATCTTTTGCTGTACTTTATGGAATATGCCTTTCCATTGTCCATCATGGTCTGCATAGTTTTCTTTCTGTACTTTTTTCTTTCTACCACCAAGGGCTACCTCCAAGGGTATAACTAAAGAGCTGTGGGTGTTGGGACAAATTATGTACCTTTCCCCCACCCCAATCCCCACCACAGGCCCCAGTGGCTAGGCTCTGTAAAGATATATGCATCATAATCTAGCATGACTGCTCTGCAGGGGAAGCCATAAAACCAGTAGAATGGCAGTGGTCAAGTGTCAGCCACTAGTAAATGGAGATTAGGATTTCAACCATGTCTTTTGTGCTGGATGACTGTGGGATCAGTGAGGTGATTTAAAGTGGGTTAAAGTGTTCAGACCCGTACCGATCAGGTGAACGAGCAGGGAGAGGACCTTGATGCAGTGCGCCCACTCCCTTGTAGAAAAAAAGAGTCGGGCTCCATAGAGCTCCATTATGAGCCTGATTCTTTTCTGCGAACACAGAGTGGGCTGCGCTGTAGCACATGTTCTCCTGGCTCGTTCTCCTAATTGGTACAGTGTAAGTTTTGAAGTGCGACTAAGCGTGAAACGTTCGTTGCCTACTTTGTACCATTCGTATTGTCTTCTGTGAATATGGCAAATTAAAGTTATATGGTGAAATAAACAAGTGCCGCAATGCCCTTTGTCTTCTGGAGTGGATATGGATTCTGTTTTGCTGATGGGCACAGAGCACTGCTAACCCGGTGCTCCTACGCAGCAGTGCTTGGCATTGCCGACTCTACCGAGTGTGATACCACTGCTCTTGCTACCACCTGGGTATCACTGTCAGGAGACAGTTAGTCAATAGCTACAGTGCCACTGCTAAACTACCAGTAAATCAACAGTGAATGTAAATAGAGTTTTTAGAAGCTGTGCCTAGCGGCACCCTATACATCACTGCTGTATTGATTACTATATCCCTGGTGGTTCACCTCTTCATTTGCCTATATAATACTCTTTAGACTCAACAATAAATCTTAGAGTTGATCATCGGGGCTAGCATAGGTGCCGATGTAGTCCATTGATCTAGAAATATCCACAATCTAAAGGAGGCACTGAACTATACATGGATCGGGTACGGAGCTAATGTACAGCCGCAATATTTGGGATATTACCGCTCTATGTGAACTACACATAAAGTTCCGATCTTCACAAATATAGTAATAATAAAAACTAGAGATCATGGCGGAAAAAATTACACCCCATACCGCCCCGTAGGTGAAAAAATATAAGCGTCACAATAGGCCCATTTTATTAATAATTAATTTAATTTCATTAAAAAAAATATATATATATAACATTAGAGAATCTGTGTAAACCTGCATATGGTTGTGTTCAGACTGACCTATAGAGTAATAGTATCATGTCGCTTTTACCATATTGTGCATTACGTAGACAAAGGAACCCCCCAAACGTTACCATTTTGCATTCTTTTTTACGATTTCACCTATTTATATCTTCATAAATATATTATAATATATTTGGGATTCCATCATACATGTTATGGTAAAATGAAAGACGCCATTACAAAGAACAACTATTGCTGTGCTAGAGCTCTTGAAGGGGAGGAGGGAAAAACGAAAGCGCAAAGATCAAAATTTGCGCGGTCCACTGGGTCATTTTGGGCCTGGTCCTCAAAGGGTTAAAGGCAATGTAACCCTTTATATGACGGGCCGGATCTCCCTGACGTAGTTCCTGTCTTCAGGTATGGAGACTGCAGATTAATATATGGGATGTTCCTTATGCCTGCCCAGTGGAATCAGAACCCCCTTATTCTATGTTGTGATGGTATTGTAACGTTCCATGTAAATGTTCTATTTACCTTTTGATGTAGATGTATTGTAATATTCTTCTTGTAACTTTCCTTACATTCACACTTTGTGTTGGCTCTTTTTAGCTTTAGACTAACAGTTCCTGTATCTATATAGCAGGTATCTGGTTAAACCCAACCTCAATAGTAGCTTCCTGCAATTACAGTCCACCACCTGCTAGTGCTCCGGATCTGATTGCATGAGAAAATGTTTATCTCAATCTCCTATCACTTAGTCTTTTCATCAAATACAATAAGCGTTTTTCTGATACAATTATAGATTTTCCTAGTGCATCTAAGACCAAGCACAAATTCTATTAAGACCCCTTTGAACTTTAGAATACATCAGAAGAAAATGCTACAGAAACCATAGAGTCTGCTAAGAAACCTCTTTATAAACCTCTTGTACAAAGTGCATAGATTGGAACTATTACAATTTTAAGAGGAAGATGAAAAGCAAAGACCCTGGATGTTCTGTCACCAATGGACCAGGTATATCTCTCCAAAAGCCCTCAACATGACTTTAATTTTGACTAAAAGGTGCCACCTATTCAGTAACCAGTCCGTTTTTCTTGGCCTGTCTAATGTGATACTCATAACTTAACATCCTGGTATGGCTCTTCATAAGGTTACATATTCTACTGCATATAATATATTGCCAAAATATTGACAAGACAAATCAAAACCATATGGGACAACACTATGGAAGGATAGAGTATAACAGATTTAATGAACCAGTCCTGGTGGTGGGTAACAGCTCTATCAAGGTTTTCAATCCACATGTTCCTCTTACATTACAATCCATAATAAGGTGAGCCTGACCATTTCTACAGCTTGGAATGACTTTGTTCATTTGTTTGCTTAGTTATTTGTGTTCAGGATTTCAGTGTTAGGGGATCTTAGCTGGACATACAGTACGGAGTAGTTTCGGCAAAACAATATTGCAAATTAGTTCATGTGCAAAAATTACCCTTTTTTAACACAAATTTTCTGGTAAATACATTAATAAATTCCCCCATGTATTCATTTTTAATGAATCTAAAGATGCCCATACACCTTAGATTAAAGTTGATAAAAGTGGAAGTTTTCAACAAAAACATCAATTTTAATAAACTATGGAAGGCTGAAATGATTACCCCTGATGAAGTCACAGATGTGACAAAACGTGTAGGGATGCAGTGACCTCCTCCCTCTAACACTCCATCTGCTTGGTGATAACATTTATATTTTTCTGCTTTCTCATTTTAGTTACATTTGTTATTGTTATCTGTATCATACTCTTGGATTTGCACTTTGTAGACAGTAGCTGCACTATTTTTTATGTACTGCATTAAACATTTATATCTATTTATTGTACTGCAGTACTTGCTGTTATTTCTTGGTGAACTGTTGAGGTCTTGGGGTATGGATTTTCCCCCTTCCCTTGGGGTTTTTTATGTATTTTAATTGGCTTTAAGTGTTTTTCTGATCTGTGTTTGTACTAAATAAACGTTTTGGATACTTCTATGATTAAGAGTGCATCATCATTTTTTTTAACTTGAAAAGAAGTCAGCTGTGTTGCTAATTTTCAGACAATAGTTGAATGAAAGATCATTTATTAACCCTTTCACAACCAATGGGCATTAATGCCTCAATGCTCTGGTCATTTTAGGACTTTAGATCCCATAAGCTGAAGTCCATATTTCTGCCCCTTCTCCTATTTGCCCTGCCGCAGCTAGAAGCCTGTAACAGTGGCAGGGGAGAGAGGAGAGGGGACAGAGTTCACAGCTGCAATGCTGCGAGGGGCCCTGCACTGGCCTCCACTACCTTCTTTCCCCGCCACAATTTGTACCCAGGAAACAGGAAGCCTGAGGCTTCCGGTGTCCATGGCTAACATCAGGGCTCTGCAGTCACATCGCAGAGCCCTGATGGTTACCGGACAGAGAATTCTCCTTCGGGCATAGACTGCAGCGATGTTAATTTACAGTGGAGTGGTGGGAGGGGGTTAAGAAATGTCTTTCAGTCAAGAATGATCTTTCAGAAATAATCTTCTCAGGACATTTCCAGAAAGATTGTTCCTTCTTTTCCTAATGCCATTGTTCCTGTATGGCCAGTTGGAACACAAATTGCTCTTTCTATGAAAAGATTGCTTATCAGAGGATTGTTTTTTTAAGCAGCAACCTTCTTTTATCTAATGGGTATGGCCACCTTTATTGAAGGACTTAAAGGGGTAGATGTTATTTTCTAGCCACAGGATAGAGCTGTTCGATGAGGATCACCCACTGGGACCCCCAGCGATGAGAGCAGGGTAGAATTGTCCCTGGAATGAATGAGTCCCTGTGGATAGGGAATAGCATCTTATGATGAGAAGATGGGAATACCCTTTTAAGTATTTGCATTTAAAAATATGTATTAGGTAGCAAACTATCCCTAAATATGTCCACATTAAATCAAAGTAAAGAATAGCCTGAAAGCCAGTGTAATGTTGCCCTAATTCCATGGCATGTGTGGGAAAGCTTTCTTTAGTTCATCTCTTAGTGTCCTCTTATTGCCATTTAGGTTCATTGTCTGCCAAAAGCATGTCTTTCACAAGAGAACAAAGGCTACATTGAACACTTTCTTAAGATAGAGCCTCAACACTCGGTGCCAGGCCCGAATCTCTCACAAACAGCTCCACTGATCGCTTAGACATAACAATTTTAAGCTTGGAAAGAGAAATTGTTTTTGAATGTGTTTCAAAGAGAAACTCGGGGCATTTTCCAGCGCATCTCAGTAAATTGTAGTTCAATAGATTGTACGTTTGCTCCTCTGAAATGGAATTGATATCTGCAGAATGGCAATATAATAGCTAACCCTCATTCACAGCTCTACTATCTCTAAGTTCAGCTGTAAACGGCAATGTGAGATTAAGCCTTAACGCTCATAGATGAAATGCCGCCATTCCAAAACAGTGCTCTATGCCTAGGAATTAAATCCCTTCTTTTGGTATGCAGCGCCTGTTGAATCCTTTATTTTCATACCAATGAGACCGCATTGACATTGGCAGAATACCCCACCAAAACTCTATCTTACAGCTGTCTTCAGTTGTAGCGGTAAGGTGAAACAATATACATGGTAATGCAGTTTTTTCTTTTTATCATTAAGCTTTTTTCTTATCTTGCCTACATGAGCATATTTTACTAGCTTTTAAAGCACTGACCAATTCAGTATCTTACATATGGTCTTGAGATCTGACCTTATGTAGCTAGAATATTTTTTAGTGTAAGTCAGGATTTAGGTTGGACTAAATATGTAATTTTTTAAAATGGTCTTAGGTGAACCAACTGTGACTTATTTTGGTGACCAGTGGGGTTGAAAAATGATTGGCCTATCACAAAGAACTATATGGTTCCACCAAGATTCCTGTTTAAGTGTCTTAGAATCACTTTAGAATGAAAAGAGAAATCTGACTGGTATAACTAGGGCTGTATTTGAACCCTTTAAACCTCTGTGGCAGAGGTTGAGGTGAGGGAATATCATAACACTGGATATTCCCACAACACGACTCTTGTCTCCGGTTCAGGTGTGATTTGCAATTAAAGCGACTCTGTACTCACAATCTGTTCCCCCCCAAACCACTTG
This sequence comes from Dendropsophus ebraccatus, assembly GCF_027789765.1. Lineage (NCBI taxonomy): Eukaryota > Metazoa > Chordata > Amphibia > Anura > Hylidae > Dendropsophus > Dendropsophus ebraccatus. The sequence continues at coordinate 97,465,189 of NC_091459.1, forward strand.
TACGGTCAGGTAGCTGCTTTTAATTCAAGACCTCTCCTGGGGTCCGTTCGGCAGGTGATGCAGTTATTGTCCTAAAACACAACTTTTAAACTTGCAGTCCTGTGTCAAACTGCCGTGGCCTAGAGTATTTGTGCCCTAACCTTGCACCATCCCTCCGTCCCTCCTCCCCACCCTCCTCATCATTAGGAATGCCACTGGCAGAATTTTTCCTATTCCTCTGCAGTGAACATTGCACAGGTGCCTTAACGATCCAGCCCATGTGCCGTGCTTACACAGGTGAGGAATAGGAGAAAATATGCCTTGGGCATTCCTAATGATGAAGACGGTGGGGAGGAGGGATGGAGAGGTTGTGCCAGCCGAATGCACAGACACTCTAGGCCACTGCCATTTGACACAGGGCTGCAAGTTTATAAGTTGTTTTTAAGTACAATAACTGCATGACTTGACGAACGGACCCCAGGACAGATCTTGGATTAAAATCAATCCGAAGGTACAAGTGGTTTGGGGTGGACAGATTATGGGTACAGAGTCGCTTTAAGCTCCATTCACTTCAGTGGAACAAAACCTACACCCAAACTGGACACAAGAGTGGTGTTGTCTCTGAAAAAGTGACCATGTTTTTCTAACACTGGATAACTCCTTTAAGAGGGTAAGTAGCAGACAGGTGCTGCTAATCATATGCCCTAGATTAATTGATCATCAGCAAAAGTGGCCGTCTTTACAATAGCAAAACATTTGGCAGTTTCCTGGTCTGGAGCTTTCTAACATTTAATACACTGCCAAGAAAGAAAGACATTAGCAATGATCTTAGAGAAGCAATTGTCTCTACTCATCAATCTGGGAAGGGTTATAAGGCGAAGCAAACAATTTAGCGTTATAAGGCTATGCAAACAATTTACAGTGAAGAAAGATTATTTATCATTGAAAAACATTAAAGACAGTTGACAATTTTCAGTACAATGGTGATAGTTTGTGTCCACTGCCACACATCTCAAACTTCAGGCCAATAGATAATAACTAATTACTATTTGACTTGCCTTAGTATTTAAATTTTACTAGTTTTTTTTCTGAAAGTAAGAACCTATCTATACCATCACTTATTAAAATACAGACAACAGTGAAGCCTTTTGTGTATGCTAAGGGAATATACAAAATTATAAACAATGGTGCAGCTCACATGTCTATCTAAAAGGGGGATTGAGGTTAACTAAAAAGTCCCACCCTTAGGCATGAGTTATGTGCGCGTGAAAAATAAGGAATAAATTAGTCCTAAAAATTAATAATAAAATAAATTTTATTTCCAAATCATATAGAATAAAACATTTAATTCAGATAATAATCATACATGCGGACAATACACGATAGAAACAATAAAATAAAATGCCAACTGCAGATAAAATTCCAGATAACGTAAATAGTGTAGGTAGTGTGTTCAGCATTCATATTAGTGTTGGTAACATCATAGTCACATCAAGTTATAGTCCAGCAGTCTTATACAGTACTGTACAGGATGGGAAATGGTGGTGCACTGACTCTACTACTACTTTACTGTATATGCACTCTAGCAGTCTTATACAGTGCTGTACTGTATGTGAAGCCTCACCAGTGCAAAACTCACTTGGTACAATCCACCATCCTTGCTCGCAAAAACGTTCGGATACAAAGCAAGGTTGAATTCCAACTGTTACTTCTGGGTAAATTTTTGTTTGAATACCGAACAGTTCAAATTCAAATGCTTTCGAACACCAAGGTATTACTGTACTTGAAGACTGAAGCAAACTTTCCTTAAAAATGTTGTTTGAGAACTGAACTGTTTGAGTTCAGGGGAATTTTGAGAATCGAGGTACCACTGTGTATGCCGAAACAATAAGCTTTGCGTAAATAGGGGAGGGAGACAGTAATAACTTACATTAGCTCAGAGCCCTGTTAAACCCTTCGTGGCAAGGGGTTTTACCATTCTGAAAAGGTTGGGTGCCATGCTGGAACCTGTCTTTACTGTCTCCTATTGAACCCGAACCATCAATATGCATTTCTTTTAGGAATAGTTATGAAATCCTGAAAGAGTTCCTGTCGTTAACATTTTTTTTTTTTGCAGAAATCAATAGTCCAGGCGATTCTTTTTTTTAATAAATTCTTTATTTAATACAAAGGAAAAAAAAACACCATAGAAACAAAGACAAAGACAATAAAATAAAATACACTACAATAAAGAAATCAAAACACAATTTTCTTGCAGATAGGAGCCAGAATTGGGGCCGCACCCTCGAGGGATGGCGTATGAATAGCCCCACAGACAGGGCGTACGCACCAATGTGAGCGCTGTACATCGTGTAGTCGTGATGCAGCGGGGAGAGTATCAGGATGCTGAACAAAACTATGACCATAGTCGGTGGTATTCATGAGAAAGCAGGTGGGGAGACCATCTTAAGGGTGGGTCCACACCCGGCCCCGCTGCTTTTCCAGAGACAGAAGAAAAGGAGTCCCATGGATAGGGTGCCCACGGGATACTGAGTTCAGAGAACGGGATGAGGTAGGAGAGAATGCGAGAGGGAAAGAGAAGAGGGCTAGGCTAGAGGGGGGAGGGGTATTAGAGGAAGGAGAGGGGGGAAAGGGGTCAGGACCCAGATGGCAGCTCCCAGAGCAACCCATGGCTACCTCTACACCGGCGGAGGGACAGTGTCCCCAGCAAGGAGGGTAGCATATTCGGGAGTGGTCTGAAACTCCATCCAGGCGAACCATGTCTTCGTGAAGCGGGAGTTGGAGTTGTGCAGGGAGGACGTCAGATCCTCCATCCTCATTAATTCATAAACTTTGGTTACCCACAGCGACACAGGGGGAGAAACCGAGCGTTTCCAGAACAGAGGCACACACGCCCTGGCATCCATGACCAGAAAGCGCAGCAAAGACCGCCTGTATGTCTGTATTGCTATCCCGCTGTGATGTAGGAGGAAGAGAGCAGGGGTGAGTTCCACCGAGGCTCCCGCCACACGTCTCGAGGTCTCTGTCACCCGGTTCCAAAAATTGGAGAGTAAGGGGCAGGACCAGAAGATGTGTAGGAATGTACCCTGAGAGTCTCGGCACCTCCAACAGAGCGGGTCAGACTCAGGCCAGATCGCATGTAATTTCACCGGGACCTGGTACCAGCGTGTCAGGATCTTGTACCCCGCCTCTTGGAGACGCGAGCTCACCGAGCTCTTATGTGCGAGCGTCAGGATATTGGTCCTTTTGGGCCGAGGTCAGGTTCAGATTCAAATCCTCCTCCCATTTTACAAGATATGGGGGGGGGTCCTGGTCAGGTGGGGACACCAAATCGGAGTAGATCAGGGAGAGAGAGTGTCTTAATGTGTCAGAGCCATCACAGAGGGTCTCGAAGTAAGTCATTGTGGTGGAGAATTGGGATGGCGACGGGAGGGACCTAAAATAGTGGGTAAGCTGTAAAGTCCTCCACATCCCCAGGGGCGGGACGTCAGGGTTGGACCTCAGAGCCTCCGCGGTGAGCCAAGAGGCACCCGAGGAGAGATGTTTCACCCTAAAGACCCTTAGGAATATCCACCTCCGGAAGACCGGGTCTGAAAGGCTCGGCACAAAATCCGGGTTACCAAGGACTGGCGTCATAAAGGAGCCCCGTGGTATGAACCGGTCTCGGACCGTGGGGTGTCCACATGCCTTAACCGTCGGGCCAATCGTGGGGTCCGTGTAGAGAGCGCCACACGCCTCTCTAGGGAGCCATGGTACACAACTCAGGGGGATGTCCGTCGAGGCCTGTTCTATGGCGACCCAGGGTTTTGTCTTGGCGTGCCTAGTCCAGTCAATCACTCTGGTCAGGAGAGAAGCCAAGTAGTACATGTAGAGGTCTGGCAAGGACACTCCTCCACACTCCTTCCGCCTACACAAGATTGTCCTTTTTAGGCGGGCAGGTTTTGCTCCCCAGATGAATTTCAGCTGAATGGACGTTACTGCTTTAAAGAAGGATTTAGGGACCCCGATTGGCAGGCATTGGAAAACATACAGCAACTTTGGCAGGAGCGTCATCTTAAAGATGGCGCATCTACCGAACCATGTGAACGTCCCTTTGCTCCATTTGGAGCAGCAGGATTGGATCTGGGCTAAGAGAGGCGGGTAGTTGAGAGTGTATAGGTCCTGGAGAGAGGCAGATAGTACAATACCCAGGTATTTGATGGACCTCGTGGCCCAGCGAAAGCCAAAGGAGGGTTGGATGGAGGACACCACCTCCGTTGGGAGGGAGATGATAAGTGCCTCCGATTTGGAATTCTCTCATCAAGACCGGTAATGTAATTCTCGGGGAGGAGATGAAAAAGAGTAGGTCGTCCGCGTAGGCGGCCACCTTATGAGTGGTGCCCCCAACGCGGATCCCCTCAATATCCCCATTGGCCCGGATGGTACGCATGAGGGGCTCAAGGGTGAGTATAAAAATTAAAGGGGAGAGGGGACAGCCCTGTCTGGTCCCGTTGTGGATCGTGAAGCTCTCGGAAAGGATATCATTCACTCGGACCCTGGCTGAAGGGTTGGAGTACAGCGAGAAGACCCAGGATAGGAAATTTGAGCCAAGGCCCAGAGCTCTCAATGATTCCTCCATGAACGCCCAGTTGACCCGGTCGAAAGCCTTTTCCGCGTCGGTGGATAACAACATTAACGGAGTGCGGGAGACTAGAGCTCTATGGACCAGGCCAACTGTGCGCAGGGTGTTATCGCGGGCCTCGCGGCCGGGCATGAAGCCTGATTGGTCCGGGTGAATGATAGTGTCTAAGTGCACCACCAGCCGGGTCGCCAGAATTTTCGCAAAGAGCTTCAGATCCACATTCAGGAGCGAGATCGGGCGGTAGCTGGCGCATTGGGAGTGGTCTTTACCTTCCTTGGAAATGACAACTACCGTGGCCCGAGTACTATCTCTAGGGGGAGACAATCCCTGTGCCAAGGAGTTGTAGGCCGAGAGGAAGTGAGGGGTGAGGATCTGTTCCAACTGTTTATAGTATGGCAGAGTGAGGCCATCAGGGCCCGGCGCTTTGCCCGTCTTAGAGTCCTTGACGGCAGCTCTGAGTTCTTGTTCAGAGATCGGGGCTTCTAGGGAGGCTATGATTTCCTCCGTGAGACTGGGAAGGCCCGAATCCGCAATATAGTTTCGGACCCGAGTACGAAAGGTGGGGGATTGGGTGAAGGGATTGGAGAGGTCCGCATTATACAGGGTGGCATAGAAGTCCCTGAATGTCCTCGCAATGCCCGCCGGGAGATGCTCCCTTGTCTGATCGGGTGTCATAATTTGGGGGACATATGTCTTAGATCGCTGAGAACGAAGTGCCCTTGCCAGAGTCCTGCCACATTTATTCCCGAATTCATAAAAGTGTCTTCGGCATTTAGTGAGTTGCGCTTTGGCCTTGTCTATGAGATGGGAACGCAAGGCGTCTCTGGTCTGTAACAGTTGGGTTTTGGTAACGTCAGAGGGGGAGGATTTGTGCACGAGCTCTATGTCCCGAAGTTGGTCTAGGAGGCGTTTAGTTTTGGCGGCTTTGTCTTTTTTTAGGCGTGTTCCGTGTTTTATTAGCACACCTCTGGCCACGCATTTATGCGCCTCCCATACCGTCATGGGAGAAGTCTCGTCGGGGGGATTCAGGCGGAAGTATTCCTCTAAGGACTGTTTGAGGTCCGCAAGGACCACTACGTCCTGAATCAGAGTGGAGTTCAGTACCCACTGCCACTGTGTGGAGTATGGTTCGGGGAGGGAGATGGATAACGTAATCAGGGCGTGGTCGGAAAACGTAATGGTATCTATAGTCGCGTCAGTCAGTAGGGTCATGTCACGATGCTTCAGGAACAGATAGTCCAGTCTGGAGAACATGTCATGGACTGGGGAATAGAAAGAGTAGTCTCTGTCTCGCGGGTGGGTCAGCCTCCACGTGTCAAGAAGTTGGTGGTCATGTAGTAGTGAGCCTACCCTCCGTAGTGTTGCACGATTAATATGGGAGGAGCCTCTGGAGGTATCCACCGCGGGATCGAGGGCTAGATTGATGTCTCCACCTACAACCAGGACCCCTTCTGCAAATTCGTCTACCCTGTCTAGGTAGGAGGCGAGGGCCCAAGCCTGACCCGCATTAGGGAGGTAGAGAGAGGCAAAGGTGAACATCTGGGATGCGATCCTACCTTTCACTAACATCATTCTCCCCTCCTCATCACAGCGTGAGTCAACCAGCTCCCACGGCAGCGACCTGGAGATTAAGATGCTCGTTCCTTTAGCCTTGGGGGTGGGAGAGAGGCTGTGGTAAACATGAGGAAACCAAGAGTTAGACAGTGTGAATTTGTGAGAAGTCAGCATGTGAGTCTCCTGTACAAAAGCAACATGTAGGCCTTGTTTCTTAAATAGATTTAACATGATAGAGCGCTTCCCGCAGTCGTGTAGGCCTTTGACGTTCAGGGAGCCCACCTTTAGGGAAGTCTGTGAGCGAGCCGCCATCTGGGCACCTAGGCGAGGGAGGGACAGTGGGGAGGGAGGGGGCAGGGGGGGACTAAAGGTGGAGGAGGGGGGAAGAGCGGGAAGGGGGGGGGGGGGCAAAGGAGGGTTAGTAGTTAATAGAGAAGGAGGCTCTAGACGGCAGAGCACCCAGAAGGGGGATCAGGGAAAGAGGAGTAAGCAGATAGAGTGAGAGAAAGAGCACACAGATGCTTAGGACAGGTATACCGCTCCAAAAGGAGGGGCAAAGAAAAATGGAGACGTGGAAAACCAGGGGCGGGGGGGCCCCCAGGCCGGCAACACAGCTTAATGGATTCACTGAGAACCCACCGCCCCATACCCCATAATAGGGCACGGCGCGAGTGAGGATCCCAGGGCACAAACTTTAACTTTCCTTCCAGAACATTAAACAGGAAACTGCAAAACGGGGGGGGCCACAGGAACCCCTAAACCCAAAAATAAGAGTGGCGTGAGCGTGGCACAACGCGGGTAGGGCAAGCGGAGGGGGGGGGGAGGAAAGGAGGGGGAGGGAAAGGGAGGGGGGGAGGGAGGGAAAGGGAGGGGGGGGAGGGAGAGGAGAGGGGGGATGGGGAGGAGGAGGGGAGGGGGAGGAGGGAGGGGGGAGGGGGAGGAGGGGGATTAGGGAGAGGAGGGGGAAGGGAGAGGGAGGGAGGGGAGGGGGGGAGGGAGAGGAAGGGGGAGCAGGAAGGAGGGGAGGGAGCTGGAAGGGAGGAAGGGGCGACACCAGACAAACCAACTGCTAAGGTAACACTGCAGTCGACCACCACTGGAAACAGCAGGTTCACATCAGGGAGACGTGTGCAATGGGGTGCCACAATAAGTGCCTTAGATCTCCCCTCTCACCGCTAAGTGTCCCCTCGAGACGCCCCCCAGCCGCTGCCGCAAAACACAGGGGTCAGTCAGATAACTGTAACTTGCAGCTGGAGGCGTCACTCCATCATCCCCCCCCCCCCAGAGTCCCCCAGTGACATGCGGCAGTTCAGGTAGACCTGTGTGAGTATACTGTCCTGAGGGAAAACGTAGACCACCATAGCCCCTCCGACGATGTGCTGGGATGAGTACCGACAACGCGTGGCTCGGATCAGGCTTCCATCGGGAACCTCCCAGACAGATCTTCACCCATGGGCCGAGGGGAGGATGTGGACCGATCCGCGATGGTGTGCGCTCGCGATCCGCGACGGCGAGGTGGTGCGACCGGGTCCGGCAGATCTACCGACAGCCAGTCGGGCACCTCTACTGGGGAGATCCCTAGAAAGCTGAAGAGTTGCGGTAAGTCCTCATGTCTTCTCAGGGGGAAGGTGTCCGTTCCCCGCCGGACCAGTACCTGCAGCGGGTGTCCCCACCTGTATGACGCTCCTGCATCTTTAATGGCGAGCAGGAGTGGGCGGAGGAGGCGTCTCATGTGTAAGGTGCGTATTGAGACGTCAGGGAACAGGCGGATTGTCTCTCCCTCGTATGGAACTGTCTCTGAATTGCGCACTGCGAGCATCAGGGATTCTTTGTCCACATAGTTATGGAGGCGACAGAGGACATCTCTCGGTGCCGGATTGTCACGGGAGGAGAGCCGCGCCACCCTGTGCACTCTATGTGGTAGGTCGAGTCCAGCGGTCTGTTCGTCGCTCTATTAAAGATTTCAGTCACCCGACGGAGCAGGTCATCCTGGGGGTGGTTCTCGGACAGGCCTTTAATGCGAACATTGTTCCTGCGTCCCCGGTTCTCCTGGTCATCTAGGAGGAGGGTTAGCCTCTGCGTGTGTGCGCGAGATCGCGCCATCTCTTGCTCTAGCGTGTCCACCCTGTCAGACAAAATGGCGGCTGCATCCTCTGTAGCTGTCGTGCGGGCCGCCAGCCCCTCCACGTCCGCCCTGACCGCCTCCAAAGCTTGTTGTTGGGCGGCCTCAATCCTGGCCACCACAGCATCTAAGTCCCTTTTAGTCGGGAGTGCTTGAATAAGTTCCCTGAGAAGCTGGAACTCAGAATGTGGGACAGTACCTTGCGCCTGCGAGCTCACCGGAGAGGCGGCTCCCTGCGAGGAGGGCCAGTCTGTGGGTTCCTGCTCCTCCATAGGAGCACCCCGATCTGAGGTGGAAGTCGTCCCCTGCGTGGGGTCTATGGCCTCGCGTCGGTCCCTAGGCGGAAGTGGCTGCGGACGGGTCGCCGCCATGTTGCTGGGCCACGGGCCGTGCCGTGAGGAGGAGGACGGCTGTAAAAACCGCTCAATGCGTGGGGTGCCCGATGCGGATCTCGTCACCGGGGGGTTCGGGGTTCCTGCAGCTTTTCCCCGTCTGACAGGCATCAGGTATGGGGTGAGGGAAGGAGCTATTCAGCTGGTTCTGTGCCGCGCGGCCCGGAGCTCCACCGAAGTGCAACCTCACCGCGCCATCGCTAAGCCACGCCCCCAGTCCAGGCGATTCTAAGAAACTTTGTAATTGGATTTATTAGCCAAATATGCCGTTATCTGCATGTAAAAAGCCTTTTCCCAGGTCCCCCCTCCTCTCCTTTCTGTCATCCACTCCTCAGAATCAGGAAATCTTGACTGTTTTTTCATCAGTCAGATACTGTCTGTGCTATGGAGAGGGGAGGGGGAAGGAGGGAGATTAGCGGGCAGCAGAGAGCTGAGAACAAAGGATAACACAGCAGGGGAGCTATTCAGAGCCCTATTCAGAGGTCAGAGAGGTCCCTGGTGACTGTCAGAGGAGAGAGCCTGCAATGTAAATGTAAATTAACTCTTTGTTGTCCTGTTTTGCTGCTTTTACTTCCTCTCTCCATAGGAAAACCGTGAAGACAGGGGGGAGAGCTTCAAACTGCTTTTTCATGATAAAAATTCATTTTTCGGCTAATAAACCCAATTACAAAGTTTCTTAAAATCACCTGTACTATTGATTTTTGCTATAAAAATTTTAACGACAGTTACACTTTAAGGAAGATAGGAGACTGAAGATGTATTTAGTGAAGTAGTTCTACAAGATGCCTGGTAAATAGTGTACATTTTTTTAGACATCTGAACAGGGACCAACTATAATAACACTAGATGAAGCGCTGGATAGCCAGACAGGACACCCCAACAAGGATGTGGATTAGCCATGTTTAATCATCATAGCTTTTCAATGCACAACCTTATTAAAGTAATACTGTCACTACCGTTGGCAGAGGTGATGTTCACAGCAGCCACATCAGCTGCTGTGAGGCCATTGAGTCCCCTCTCTCTTTCTCAGTTTGGCCCCCCCTTGTGACAGCACTGGGGGGGGGGGGTGATCCTAGTGAAGCAAGAACCTGACCGAGACAGTGACACTCAACAATTAAAGGGATTATCCAGGCTTAGAAAAACAAAGCCGCTTTCATCCAGAAACAGCATGACTCTTGTCTCCAGTTCAGGTGTGGTTTGCAATCAAACTCCATTTACTGTACTTCAATGCAACTAAGTTGCAAAATTACACCCAAACTAGAGACAAGAGTGGCGCTGTTTCTGGAAGGAAGTGGCTATGTTTTTCTAAACCTGGATAACCCCTTTTAATGCATTTTTTAACTAAAAACTGAAAAGATATAACTTATAAAGGTAATAATGTGATGTGCAGCAGCCACTGTGGCTGCTGACAATGTGAACATCACCTTTACCAACAGAGTTGACAGCAGGGGCGGAATAACTTTACTTTGGGCCCTGGGCTGTTCACCAAGCTTGCCCCCCCCCCCCCAACCGACTGTAACTACAGCGGCACTAACTTAAGTCTTTTTCCTCCATAGTGCAGCCTGTAAAGGACCTGTGGTGATATTGTTGTTACATGATAAGGTCCTCCAATATATTCTCTAATGTTACTGCATTGTCTCCTGGCTGCAGTTTTGCCCTGATTTGTGCAAAATTGCGGTAAAAAGCAGGGATTTTTATGCAAATCATGGCTGAACTGTAGCCTGGAGATAATACACCACTGAAAGTATAAGTTTGTTTGGGGGGCCATGGGCCTCTCAGGAGCTCAGGGCCCCAGGCTACCGCCTGAAATGGAGCTATTATAATATGCTGCTGGTTGACAGTATCACTTTAAAGTGATGACATTGCCTACTACAGTATGTAGCTACTGTATGTAGGTTCGTGTACTGCTATGCATTAAAAACTTACAAGTAGTCACTTTCCTAAATCAAGTCTGTGGCCCCTTCATTCTCAGGACCCCAAAGGTCAGACGCCTACTGATCATACAGGGATGGCATATACTAGCAATATGACATCACTTTGTGAGATGACAGTAACCCTTTGAAAATTCATACATTGTTATTTACAAGACTTCCTGTATTCTGTTCTTTCCAGGGAGACTCCGCCCCCCCCCCCCCCCTTGTCAGGATCTGCAGGGATCCCAGCAGTTGTACTTCCACCGATCAGCTTATTGTCCCCGTCCTGCAGATAGGAGATAACTTCTTGATAATTGAATACTTCTTTAACACAACAATAATGCTAAAGCAGATAGATGTTTCTTAATACAGTCTTAGTTCGGTATTCAGTCCTGATCCTTAACTCAATGGAAATAAATTCTCTGAAATGAATAGGAAACAATCCTACAAACTAAAAGAATTCCACATTCCTTCCCAGGTCAGACGGCTGCTACATTGTTCTCAGGGGCAATAACTATTGTCTCCTCATCTACATGCAAGATCACCAAGCTTTCTTGGTGTTTGCTATGTTTTATGCAACCCATAAAAAAAGCACAGAACAATCTATTCAAAGGCAATGGTTTTGCATATGGTGACTCATTTGTGAATATTAGTTTGAATACGTCGACACAATACATTTTCATCTTGTGTGTCCATTAGTTATGCTTGACTTGTGGCCCCGCTAAGGTTGTTAGAAAGGGTGCGCATAGAATTTCAGTGCTGTAAAAATTGAAAATGAACCATTTTATTGTTTTTACTCAGTGTATAAAAGAATATTCAGAGAAATCTGCTCTGGCTGATGGAACTGCTAGAATAGCTAATTTATATGAAATAATTTTTAAAATAGAATTTATATTCCATATAAATCTATTTCTCACTAAAATATTGAGTGGCCATCTGCTTCCTGCCGACTAAGATAATTGCAAAAACATGGATAATTAAGTATATTGTTCCGATTCATTCTCAAGAAAGCTGAATTTATCAGCATTGTTTATCCCGGCTGCAGTGAAGAGAACATAACTTACGACTTGCAAAATGTTTGATGTTCAATGCCAGGAAAATTGCAGTTCAATTCACTAAATCCAGCAAACGATTTTCTTGTCAGTTGTTTGATACATTTTCTCTTGGAAGATAGCTGCTTGAAAACATGTCGCACATATACAAAGTAAGGTGAAGTAGTAATATTGTAGCCCGTGAGAAAACTGTGTCAGAGTGATCCAGACAGTAATGGTGCAGTATATGGATCAAGAAGGTCTGGCCAATACTAGAGGCCATTCCTTGAATACAATTGTAATTACTATACACAAAAATGTAATATCTGTCCTTAGTCAATTTTAGTCAATCCAGAAGTACTGATGAGATCGAGCATTTCACAGGAGCCATGGCTGTGCGATGAAACGGTAGGCATGTCACAACTGGTTAGAATTAAATATTAGAAAATGTTTTTTTTTACATTTGATACTTCAAAATGTTTTTGGAGGACATATAAAGATACAGAATATTCTTAGCAATATCTTGGGATACAACTGAGCAATATAAGGGATACAACTGAATAAAATGGTTTTCAAATCACCTGGTGTCAGAAAGTTATTAAGATTTTTAAATTACTTCCATTTAAAGGGAAACAGTCACCTCCTTAGTGGAGATAGAACCGGCCCAGTACCTTAAAGCTGCCAGACGTAGCTCTCTGATGTTGTGTTTGGCAGTCTCCGGCGGGTTGGCAACTTAAAAAATGGGGATGGAGCCGCAGCAGGATGTAGTTTTGTTGCCTCCACCCTCTTCCCAGCCATTCATACTTGATAAGCAGCCTGAGTGCTTGCTGGGAGCTTAATACAAAACCCAGCTCCTAGTTACCGGGCGTTGGGATCAAGCATTAAAAAATAAGACTGCCTGGCTCTGAGTCGGAGAGCTGTGTCAGGCAGCTATAACATATTGGGGCTGGTTCACATTTGCCAAGGGAGTTAATTGGTTCTTCTTTAAAAATGTCAAGCCTCCAAGTACTTTGCTGCTGTATGTCCTGCATGAAGTGGCAAATTCATTCCAGTCTTAAAGGGTGGTCTCTGAAGCCACCTCTGTCTGTGGCAGGAAAATCACAGATCTGTGCAGGAGGACAGTGACAGAAACTTCTCTATACAGCAGTGTGAATGGCTGAGTGTAAGTGCAGGCACATTATAGCAGCAGTGTGTATAGCTGAGTGTAAGTGCAGGCACATTATAGCAGCAGTGTGTATAGCTGAGTGTAAGTGCAGGCACATTATAGCAGCAGTGTGACACTGTCCCCCAATCCCCCTTTCCACCTAGTACAGGGAAATCTTAAACCAAGTCACAATTTAAAAAAACTGTGAGCTCTTCTTGCAAAATGCTCTTAATCCAAGTTACTCTTAAACTAAGGTACTACTGTATATTAAAAATGGCTGGTGTGCTTACTGCACTTAGAATCTGTACCCTATGAGAGAGCAATCCCCTGAGCTAATGCTGTTATAACGCTTGGGGCTAGTGGTAAATAAGGAAGATGATGCATCAATATGGTATCTGCTCAGGGGCCCTCTGCTTAGAGGCACATAGAAGCTTCCACACTCCTAAGCTATTTGCATAAAATGCCACATTAGCCAAAAACCATGGTGGAGTCATAGATATTCATGAAGAATCTTAGTGTAACTGTGGCTTTGGTATTACAGTTATACTTCTTAGTTGCACCTGCTACCCCTTATAATGGCACATTGTTGGCAGCTGCACCGGGCACACATTTCAGTTAGTGTTGGAGCCAGCAGATTTGTGATTGCACTTTTCATCTGTAAACTGGATATGGCATAGAAGTCAGATCAGTGGGAGTCCGACAGCTGAGACCCTCGGTGATCCTAACAGCAGGCATGCCTCGTCTTTGTTACCAGCATAAATGTCTATTATAGTCTTTGAACCCCTGTAATGAACTCTACACTGAACACTAAAATAGTATAAAGTAAAAAAAAAGTTAAGATACTGAAGTGGTGACTGTTAACGTTCTTATAAAATTACCTTCCCTTTATTTTCCTCCTGTTCTAACATTGTATTAAAATGTTTCATCACATAACTCATGCGCATTCTTTGTAAGGATATACTGGAGTAATGTTTCATTAGACCTGATACATAATGATGCACATAAATAGAAACCTGTAATCCCAATCATCAGCTACAAAACCTTTCTAGATTTTATAACTTTACTAGATAATTAATTCCCAGATGAATGTTAGAAAGAGCCACCGTTAATTACAATGGCAGTCGTATTTGTCTGTCTCTTCAGATCACTTTGTAGGTATCTGACATGTTGCTTATTCTGTCCTCTGAACTATATACAACAGACACTAGTACTGTAGGTGGGATATTGCTTCTCTATGTCACATTCTTCATTGTGCGGAGAAAACAATATTTAAATAAGAAGCGTTTCATATATGAGTACTGCTAAAATAATGGGGTCAACGAAGATATAATTATCATCTGCACACCTTGAGGGTATAACAAGAGATAGCCATATAGTATGATAGCTGATCACACCGAAACTGTAAGAAACGTGGATCAGGACTATTCTTCTGCTCTATGACTAGGTTTACACACGTCTCTTTTTGGCTATTGACGGCCATCTTTTTGTGCGTCTTTCATAACATCCGTTATTTTTAACCACGCCCATCAGAATAATGGACACTATTTGGCCTCAAAATGACATCCGTCAAACAGCCAAAAAAAGACAGTGTTCGAACATAGCGTATGACTAAAAAACTGGACCTCATAGGTGTTGACTGTTCATAGAAGTGCCTGCAGTGGTAGTATCACTGTACGTCCTGACAGGGGCTTGGAAGGTTACTTCATTAATTCTTCTTTGTACAGTGGATTCTCAGCTCAGTGTGAAAGACTGAATTTGTGCAGGAAAAACACATTCTCATAGAGTAGCCTTTTTAGAGTAGGGCTTATATATAAGGCCTACTATAAAAACCTACAAAATCAAGCTAGGGCCAATTTTTGGGGTAGGTCTTATATTTGGAGAAACAGGGTCTTATAGTATTCTTTTCTTCAGAAAAAGGCTATGACTTATTTATGGGTAGGTCTTATTGTCTTAGTATGCCCCTACACTGTAGCCCCACTCTATATTGTAGTTAGCCGCCATACTATATGTACTACTTATGTTAGGCTCCTTTACTGTAAGTTTCTCTGCAGTTAGGCCTCCATACTGTATACCTTTCTCTCCCCTCTGTAGTTCTTTCCTCATACTGTATACACCCCCTCCCCTCTGCAGTAAGGCCTGGCATACGGTATACATCCCCCCTCTGCAGGTAGTCCCCATACAGTATACCTGCCTCCCCCTCTATAGCTCTTCCCCCATACCATATACATACCCCATATTGTATGCCTCTACTTACCCCTCCTTGTTCCCGTGCAGCTTGTGTTGAGCAGGTAGGGGTGGAGATTAACAACAAGTCTGGCACTGATTGGCTGATGTTCAGCACCCAGTGTCAGGGATCTGGTCAGCTGACTGTAACGAGGGCTTTTTTTGGAGTAGGGCTTACTGTATATTTCAAGACTAGTTCAAAAAGATTGCAAAATGAAGCCAGGTCTAATTTTGGGGTAGGTCTTATTTTCAGAGAAAAACAGTATATGTGTGTGCTGAATAAAAATAAAATCCTTAAAAAATTAGTAGTTTTGCTGAAGGGGCAGGGCAGCTTGACAGCAGTCATACAGCTTGATTTCTAGTCTCTTTGACTGATACGTTACCTTCATTCGGAGTTCCTTTAACAATAAAACTTTTAATACAAAAACCGCTAATTGAACTTCTAGAAACCGTTTAAAGGCTGCTTTCTTTTCAGCAGAAACAGCACAAAAGGATTAGAAAGAAAAGCATTTAGCAGGTTTGTGCAATATTACAAAGCTTTTGTCAGAAGGCAAGTACCAGTTTTATATCTAGAAGGATATTTGTGAAAAATATTCATTACAGCTTTATTGATCTTACAAATCTTTTTAACCTCAGGAAGTAAAGTTTAATTATGAAAGGGTATTGATGGAAACTCCTTTACGCATGTATCTAATATCGCCAACATCTGCTCAGATTGATGAGATTTTCTAATATTTAATGTTTTATATTTAATTTGTTTAAAGAGAAACGGACCCTTCCTATCCCAGCCTTACTTCTCTCCTGCTCGGAATTCTCTAGATGACTTCTTCATCGTGCTCCCAAGGCTATTGTATGTAATAATAGTTATGTATCTGACATATTTCTTATTTCTAACTGAGAGGGTTGCCCATTTGTCCTAGCCTTTGAACCCCTAATCTGTTTAAAATGTAATAATTGTTTTATCTGCGGTACTAAAATTGCTTTGTTCTCCCATTTTAATGCTTCTATTTGGGGTACTCGTCTGGTGATCAACCTGGTAAAATCACAAGACAACCTTACATCCCCACCATCCTCCTTTCCTTAGCCACATAGTAAATGCCCTCTGAACAGCTTGAACTGCCTGAATGAACATTGGAGTTTGCCTATTAAAGGGACTGTTCAATTTTTTTTTCCCTTTTAAATCAACTTGGACCAGAAAGTTCCAGAGATTTCTAATTTACTTCTATTAAAAAATGTAAAGCCTTCCAGTACTTATCAGCTGCTGTGTGTTCTGCAGGAAGTGGTGTAGTCTTTCCAGTCTGACACATTGCTCTCTGTTGCCACCTCTGTCCTTGTCAGGAACTGTCCAGAGCAGGAGAGGTTTTCTATAGGGATTTGCTGCTGCTCTGGAGAGTTCCTCTCATGGACACAGGTGGCAGCAGAGAGCACTGTGTCAGACTAGGGAGACTAAAACACTTCCTGCAGGACATACACCAGCTGATAAGATTTGAAAGACTTGAGATTTCTTAATAGAAGTAAATTACAAATATCTGCACTTTCTGGCACCAGTGTGATTTGAAAGATTTTTTTAACAACCCCTTTAACTTCCTGGGACACCATAAAATCTTTTAGTTACTGACCTCATAATTACAATACTTACCTTATATACACTTTAGAAAACATAGATAGCATATGTTATAACTTTGCATCTATTCCAATTGTTTCCCCTAGCTGTGGTACATCTGGACTGGTTCTCTTCCTCATGGTCTAATGGTGCATTTACACAGAGAGATTTATCTGACAGATCTTTGAAGCCAAAGCCAGGAACAGACTATAAACAGAGAAAAGGTCATAAAGGAAAGACTGAGATCTCTCCTCTTTTTAAATCCATTCCTGGCTTTGGCTTAAAAAGTCTGTCAGATAAATCTCTCTGTGTAAACACACCATAAGCCATGTCCTTTATACTCAGGTATGGTATGCCTGATATTACCATATATTAGTATGCAGTTCAACCCTCCTCTCTAGTGTGGAACTAATCACCTCTAAAATACAGCATGCCACAATGTATACTGCTAACTAATACTGAATACATACAGTAGTAATCATATAGTATGCAATTTTAGAACATTTCACAATTAGGCTATGTTCACACAACGTATGTGTTGCAGAAATCATGGCCATTGCAACAACGGTCGTGATTTCTACAGCACACACGTTGTATGTGAAAGCATAGAATCCCGGCCGGAGTGTATACACATAGTATACACTCGGCCGGGATCCCTAGCGGCGCCGCAATTTTTTTTTTTTTTCTGTGGCCACTATTTAGTGAATTTCAGCGGTGGTTAAGATCACTGCAGTACCGGCTGGGATGAACTTCTCTGACACCAGCCGTTCCGTGACCAGGCCGGGTCACGGAATGGCCAGTGTTATACAAAGTGTACACCGGTGTCATCTGTGTGTGAGCCTGTCTTCCCCTTCTCCCCCTTCCCTTCTGAGACAGCTGATGTAATCAAGTCCTTGACTGGCTTGCAACATTGTGGCTTCTTTGTAACGCTGGAGGATTATGCTATGTTTACACGGAGCGATAATTCGCCCAATTGATGGTTTAACGATTTTGAAGCAACGATTTGGTTTTTATAACGATCAACGTTTAGACGAATAAATCGTTAGAAAATTCCTAAGAAAAATCGTTATTGCGATCATTTTTAAGATCGCTTAACCCCTAGACGACCAAGGACGTAAGGTTACCAGACGACCCTGGACGTAACTCTACTTCCTGGGTGTTTCTCCGGCTATGAAGCGCGCTCCGGAGCGGAGCACGCTTCACAGCAGGTGGGGGCCGGCTGCAGTGAGCAGCCGGGACCTCACCGGTAATGACACGCTGCAGCGATCGCGCTGCCGCGTGTCATTAACCCCTTAAACGCCGCGGCGTTTAAGTGTAAGTGACAGGGGGAGTCCCCTGTCACTTACCGATCGGGGGTCCCGATCGTTAAAACGGACCGCCGGAGGTCTCTCACCTTCCTCCGTGCGGTCCCATCGGCGCACTGGTCACTGAGCCTGCACAGGCAGGCTCAATGAGCAGAGCGCCAATAACACTGATCAATGCTATGCCTATGGCATAGCAATGATCAGTGTAGAAATCCAAGTAGTGAATGTAAAAGTCCCCCAAAGGGACTTCAAATGTGTAAAAAAAAAAGTTAAAAACACCAATACACTACCCCAAAAGCCCCTCCCCCAATAAAAGTTGAAATCACCCCCCTTTCCCGGAAAAAATGACACCCCATACAGCCCCATAGGTGAAAAAATAAAACCGTTATAAGCGTCACAATAGGGCCATTATATTATTAACTAATTGCCAAAAAAAAAGGATTTCATAAAAAAAAATATATATTTAACATTAGAGAATCTGTGTAACCTGCATATGGTTGTGTTCGGACTGACCTATAGAATAATGGTATCATGTCGCTTTTACTATATAGTGCATTACGTAGACACAGGAACCCCCCAAACGTTACCATATTGCATTCTTTTTTACGATTTCACCAATTTATATCTTCATAAATAATATATTTGGAATTCCATCATACATGTTATGGTAAAATGAATGACGCCATTACACAGTACAACTATTCCTGTAAAAAACAAGCACTTACATGGCTTGTAGATAGAAAACTGAAAGTGCTGGAGCTCTTAGAAGGGGAGGAGGGAAAAACAAAAGCGCAATGATCAAAATTTGCGCGGTCCACTGGGTCATTTTGGGCCTGGTCCTCAAAGGGTTAAGCCCATCTTTTACATAGGGTAAATCTTTGAAAGACTGTTTACACAAAGCGATCTGCAAATTTTTAACGAACGACGATTTGAGAACATGTTGAAAGATCAAAATGAACGATTTCTCACTCGTCGCTTGATCGTTCGCTGTGTTTGCGATTATTATTGCGAAAATTCGAACGATAATCGTTCTGTGTAAACACAGCATAAGGGTCCATTTACACAGAAAGATTATCTGACAGATTATCTGCCAAAGATTTGAAGCCAAAGCCAGGAATGGATTTGAAAAGAGAAGAAATCTCAGGCTTTCCTTTATGACCTGATCTCTGTTTATAGTCTGTTTCTGGTTTTGGCTTCAAATCTTTGGCAGATAATCTGTCAGATAATCTTTCTGTGTAAATGGACCCTTAATCACAATGAGTTTAGCAACTTGACCTCAGAATAACCCTCCCAGCATTACAAAGAAGCTACAATGTTGCAGATAAACCCAGTCAGGGACTTGTTTACATCAGCCGTCTCAGAAGGTGGTGGTGGTGGGGTGTTAGAGACATAGAAAAAAAGCCCACACACAGATTTTTGTGTTTTCAGCAGAAAATAGCAGCTGAGAACTGGGGGAAGGAGATATAAGGCCATGTACACATGGCGTAAGACACGGGGGGCGCGGACTCAGAGTCCGCGCGATTTATCATTTTTTTCAGTGCAAAGATACGCCGAAAACCTACTCCACCTTTCAGGTGGCGTAGGTTTTCGGCTGTGCGCACCGATGCGCACGGGATTTATGTAGAGGCAGTCCGCCTCTACATAAATCTCCGTAGCGCCGGAGATGCGGGGACATTTATAAGTCCGGCGTAAAAAACGCCGGACTTAATAAATGTCCCCCTATGTGTATATGCTCCGGCCGGAATTCCATTCATTCACAATACAACATATGTTTTGTGTAAATCAGGGCCATTGTTGCAAATTGCAACAGTAGTGGAATTAATTATTAGTCTCACCATGGGCAGCAACATATCAAATGTTAAGTTTTAATGGAAAACCCCTTTAACTTATGAACTTAAGGAATGAAATGTATAGGTATAATTAAAGTTAGTACAAAAAAACTTGCAGTCAATAAACACCAGTTGAAACCTGTTTTGTTGTTCTCCACCACCTGTTGTCAATTACACGTTAGTGAGGAAGAAGAAAGCTTTCTTCGCCTTGGAATTTTGCTTTGAAAACACATTAACAAGACAGTCTGTATATTTTATTTTTTCACATTGAATTGTGCACACCTATACAGATACTTTAAAATGCTCTTTAAAGATTAAGCTTGCAAGTATTACACAACAAATATTGCTTAAAGTATTATACTGATAAGCAGTAATAGAGTCCTGGGACTGAGAAAATTTTGATAAAAAAAAACCAAATTACTGACATTATTTAAGGAGTTATCACAATTTCAGGCTCTGGGCACCTTTGGCATGGAGTAATGATGTCATGTTAGTGGTTATCTTCAGTTCCAAAAAAGTTTTAGGCTGCAATCTCCATTCCTTCATTTATTTTCTAACTCACCAATATGCAGTGTATAACCTGCTCCTAGTTTCAGTCTTTTTTGATGTAGGTCTGTCTCTCCCAGTAATTCAGGCTGACCATCAGCTTTGGACAAAGTGTCTACCTAGGTAAACCTTAAGTGACTTTTACATGGGCCAATTATCGGCAACGAGCGTTCCTATAAACGTTCATTCAGCTGATAATGAGCTCATATAAAAGTGGCAGTGATCAACCGATGAATCAGAAAAAAAGGGAAACTGACAGCACAGATATACACGTTTTCATGCTGCCAGTTTCCAGATGCCGTCACATCAGCGGTGTATATTTACCGTCATAGTTGCTGTGATCGGGCATCTTCACCTTCTTCCCCACAGTGTCACATACGTCCTGCTTCCGATCCGCTTTCCAGCCACTGTATCTCTCGCCCCTGCTCCTCCAGAGTGATTGGCAGCTGTAAGAGTTAGGGTTTGGAGATACAATGCCAGAAAGCAGGACACATTTGACACTGTCAGAAAGAAGGTGAAGATGCTGTATCACAGCAGTACTGGTGGTAAGTATGTACTGCTAATGTAAAGGCATCTGCTAAATGGCAGCATGGATATATACATATTCATGCTGTTGGTTTCCCTTCTTTAAATGGCTGCACGAATGATACAAGCATCATTTGTGTGGCTTGTCTGCTCAAAAAAAAGAACTGCAAGCGAGAGCTGATCTCACCGATTGGTGCTCATTTACATTCTTGAACGGCCCCATGCCATGCCGTTTAAAAGGACCCTTAGGATCTCTTATACCCCTAGAGAGTAATTAAAGAATATAGCTGCTGGATGGTCCTTAAGGTATGACACACAATATAGTTATAGGAAAGAATAAAAGAGAGAAATAAATAAAATAAGTAGTAATATAACTCTTAAAGTATCATATGTTGTAGAAATATACCATATTTTGAATCTTTGAACATAAAAAAAAAAAGGTATAAAATAAATATACTTACACTGCCAAGGTGCCAAGGAGCCAAGTAAGGTTCCAAAACGCATTAATCTATATCTCTCCTCAAAACTACAAAACTGCACAGGCTATATTATATTATATTCTGCTGGAGCAAGGAATCTTTCCTTTAAGAGTTATAGTAAAACTTAATTTAATGTTGACTTCTATCTTTTGTTTTTACCTATATCTATATTGTGTGTCATACCTTAAGGACCTTCCAGCAGCTATAGGGTTTTAAAATAGCCAGATGTATAATTCCATGTAGTCGAAAACATTCATGGAGTAGGTCCTATTGGCTTGCGTATATCTTCAGCTACTATGTCACCAATGATTAGAGTTTTTAGATCTTCAAGCCTTATGTTAATCTGATTACTGTATTTATTCTGGTTAGATTTATCCTGAAGTTACTATGGTTACAGTCGCATTGCTGAATGGCAATTTAAAGCACATAGTTAAAATAAACAGCTCTGTTCACAAATTAGGTATCAAATAATTTGATGTACTGAAGTAATCAGTATCAGATCATCCATGCCAGAAAGAACTGTGATTCCTAAGGGAAACGCATATAGTTCAAGAATATAAAACATGCTTGGAAATTATATTTTCTATGTTTGTTTACTTAGCTTGCAATAAAAATTCAAGACTTATTAAATAGATGAATAGGAATAGAACTTGAAATAATTAAAAAAAGAACTCTTTCTGCAGAGAATTGACAATTATGATCATTCAACACTAATTCCTAGCTAGATTATCCAAAGCTAAGTATTCATACCAGTGCTAGATAGATTCTGGCTAAAAAGACATAGGGCCACATGTATCAACCTGCGAACGGATGATTTTCGGCGGAAAGTGCCGATTTGCATATTTTTTATACGCAAATGGGCACTTTCCGCCGAGTACGCCAGGGGGGCGGAAAGGGGGCGTATAGTGGGCGGAACGAAGGGCGCGGACTCAGAGTCCGCACGATTTACCATCCGTTCCGCCCAAATATACGCCGAAAACCTACTCCAGTCCTCAGCTGGCGTAGGTTTTCGGCGGTGCGCACCGGCGCGCACGGGATTTATATAGAGGCAGTCCGCCTCTACATAAATCTCCGTAGCGCCGGAGCTGCGGGGGCATTTTTAAGTCCGGCTTAAAAAACGCCAGACTTAATAAATGCCCCCCATAGACTTGATTTATTACTGCTTCGTCGAAGTGTGAGCACAAAGGTCTTTGTGAACAATAAAAATGTGAAAGGTTCCAGTTCTCCTAGTCTACATTACCATAGAACAGTCAATATAATATAAAAATGCCTATACAGTGATCCCTCAACTTACAATGGCCTCAAGATACAATACTTTTGAACCATCGTAACTTGAGACCAGACTCATCATACAATGCTACAGACAGTCAGGATCTGCAGCACATGTGAATAACTAGATGATCAACCAATGAAAGTGGCTATTTTACAGGTAAATCCCCAGTATTACTGAAATGCATGTACTGGTTGGCTGTCTAGTAGTGATTCTCTAGAGTATAGTGTGATTTCTGGGACCCAGTGTGATCTGTACAGGACTCTGAAAATGCTCCCATCTTCTACTTAGAAAGTAATTTACAGCTTCCAGTAGCTCTTATGATAGTATGACTGTTGTATGTAGGGATTTGCTTTATTCATATTAGTTAGCTGCTTATTTTTCTTTAACTCTTAATTTTTTCTCATTTTGGGATGACATTTTGGGGGATTTAGAACCAATTACCAGTTTTCCATAGAATTTTGGTCTCAACGTACAATATTTTCAATAGGGATGGTCCGAACCGAGTTCGGTTCGGGTTCGTACGAACCCGAATGCTCGGCAATGATTCCCGCTGTCTGTCAGCTCCGTGGAGAGGGTGGATACAGCGGGAGGACCGCCTGTAAAATACCGGTGCCAGCACTGGAGTTGGCGGGGTGAGAGCATGTTACTTTTTTCCTCCTCCTCAGCACTCTACGAAAAATCACCCCAGCCCGGAGTTCTCCTTTAAGGATCCTAAGACCACTGTTAATAGTAGAGGGCCCAAGGCATTAATGTTTTGCCATTAACATCACTTGATAAATTTGGTGACCTTCTTCCAAAAATCATGCAAGGGTTTCATCATGCTTCAATCCTTTCTGCGTTGCCAGCATAGGGCAGACATGTTGGGGTAAGGCTTATGTATCAGAGGGGACATCTTGTTAGCATCTTATACTTAGTTTCTTGGTGCTTGCAGAATTTATGACAAAGCTCAAATGACCTGTTTCAATCAAATGATCACAATTTATGGTCTCATTCCTTCTTCAGCTGTTGGCATAGCTAGGGAGGGCTTTCTCTGCTCTTGGAGATATTAAAAAAAGCCTGTACTTTCTGAATCTAGTTAATATAAAAGAAAAAGACTTTCGGTGGATAACCCCTTTAAGGAAGTGTCTCCTGAACATCAATGTTATCACAGGAAGAATAATTCTAGAATTGATGGGAACAGTTCCTATGTTTCACTAGTTCCTTGCCAAATGCCTCCCTTCATGTAAATACAACAGACGCTGTCTGGAAGACAATAATGTGTTAAAAACCTCTTGCTGTCTCTGGAGAGATGGAGATCCTGCAGGGATCGCATTTAAAAATAAGCATATACTGTATAAAAGGACCTACTGAGAGATCCCCTTTAATCTGAAACCTAATGTATATGCGGATACAATGGGGGTCAGCTTTTGAAGCCGTACAGAAGAAATACATTAGAATGTTGAAGAAAAAGATAAAGAAAGATTTGCAATGAACTAGGACAGACAAAGCCAGGAGTATAAAGGGGAGCAACTGAGTTTTAAACTTTAAAAAGCCTTTGCAGGTTAAAAAAAATCAGAAACCAAAAGTGAGATGTAAGTGGTACGAGTAGAAAGCTGCCGAATGATAGACAGGTAGCTCTTGCGGCACATTACGCCACAACTATAAAGGGGAAGGTGAGAAGCAGGTACGCAGCTCCCTTTGAACCGTATTTCTACATTTCATCGTATGTCAGCTTATATAAGGCTGTAGAGCTGTAGAATACACAACTGTTCTTTTAATTCACTCTCAGTTTGTGTAGTGACAGCTGATGAAAGGCAATGGGCAGCAACTGTGTACTTTACCCAGTGCTCTCCTGAGTGCCTTTCTACTAAAGCATGGCTACGGGCTGTGCCAGCCTATCTTCAATCCTCCTGCCAATGCTTTTCTGTTTGTTCTCAAATTGGTTTGATTGAAAGGAAGAGAAACTTTTCTATTTCAATCCATAAGCTGCTACAAACTCTAGTTTTACTTCCAGTCATAGGATATTAAAAAATAGTTTTCCTTTCATCGCTTCAAAAAAGACATTACCCGATTGTGTCCCATTGGTCAACATTACAGAAAAAAGAAAAGAAAAAAGCATTCATGTTTGCTCTTTTTCTTCATGACTATCTGCACTGACCCATTTAACAAAGCAAAGAAATCTGCTTGTTTGTTTCCTAAAGGAGTCCGGCCTCAGGATTTTTTTTTTAAACGGCAAGGCTTAGGGGGAAAATAACAAACAGCACTAACTTACCTTTCCTTATGCCTCTTTAGTGACGGATCGACGCTCCGGGATCTCTGCCAGAGCCGTCGTCATGACCCGGCTGATGGATCGGCCGCTTAGCCAGTAAGTGACTCACTGATTGGCTGAGCGGGCTGTCCATTAGCCAGGACAGGCATTTTCCCCCGAGTCAGAACGTCATCACTTCCGGTGGTGGTCCTGGGGCTGGTCAGATGGTGCATTGTCGTTATTAGAGCCATAAGGCTGGGGTTACAGCGTGACAAGAGTCACTTAGGCTATGTCTGTTACTGTACTTTGTCTGCAACTTGCTGTGTTAAACCTTTTTATAGGCAAAAGTCACATTGATTTGGCTTGGAGTGAGGTCAACGCTGGCAAAGCTGCAAGTGACATGTGACCAAATCCATTAGAATTTAAATTGGATATTGTTGTGTCGCGTTCACAGTTTGTCACATGTTGTAACATAACCACATTGACAATACTTAGATGTGGTGTGTAGCTCCCATTGCTTTTTCATTTTATGAATTGATAAAAATAAGTTATTAACACATTTTTTTCAAAACAATCTTACTCTGCAGTCACAACTTTTGCACAATACTGTGTAAATTTTTGATCAACTTTTAATAACTCTTTCTTGGGATAATAGAAAAAACTGCAATATCACCATACCCCCCCCCCTTTTTAGGACATTCTCCAAGAGACATAAATAATATGTAAGCTTTATTCTTTGGATGGATACAGCAAAGGGCTATATTCACACAACGTTTATCCTCTCCGTTTTTGAAAAAAAAAATGATTTCCATAATTTTGCTAATTGGTCGTTGTCAGTGCAATGACAGCTGTTGGTATGTTATTCTAGTTTAGAGGGACTAATTGGCTTTTGGGTGTGTCTTAAATTGAAAAGTCCATTGAATTTAATATTTAAAACAGTGAAAGGACGGTGAAAAAAGAAAAACTGCTTGAACAACTAAAAAAACAACATCCGGTGTTTGCACAAATAATTGACATGATCAATATTTTGACGCTGCACATCAATGTCCGTCACTCCATTGACTTCAATGCATTACATTGAGGTCAATTACATTGCAGCAATAACAGACATTTTTAGGCGGCCGCCTTTTCTCTTTTTTTTTTTTCTTTTATGTTGTGTGAATCTAGCCAAGGTGATGTCAAATATGTATTTTTTTACTGCCATATTCATTCATTCTGCCATAACATTTCACCTTTTTTTAGCCAAAAAAGATGCTGTGGGAACATATCCATAGTTTGATTTATTCATGTTTTAACAGCACCATCTTTTCCTTTTTTTTATTTATTTATTTTTTTGGGTTAGAAGCAGCAATGGAGAAAAACTTTTGTGCTATATTCTGGCAGGTATAGTTAACAATACAAATTTTCTATGCGGAAAGATTTTATAAATGTTTCCATCCTTTTATAAAGATCCTTCTGTGCAATTTAAAGTATTATAATTTTTACATCTTAGGTTCAATTATATATTCAACCATCTAACGTACACAAAAACAATATAAAGCGTTACTGCACTCAATTATAAAACCATTGCTTCCCATCGAACCTAAATGGTAACAGTAATATCATGTCCTAGTGAGACATGACTTTTTAAAGATTATTCAGCGGACAATAAAATTAACATAAAGAAACATAAAGGATTATATAGTTTGACTTAAAACCTACAAATGCTTAAGGTGTCCCTTACTAAAAGGAGTCTAATGGTGTCTTACAATGTAAAATATACATCAAGGGCCACAAGATATTAACGTAGAAGTGACTCCTAGGTGATTTTTCTCTCTGCTTGCTTCAGTTAGCTTTGTAGGGAATGGGAATCTAAATTAAGATTTGATCAAAAAGTCTATTAAGTGTAATAATAGTGAAAACAGTGGCAGATGGCTGAGCTAATACATAAGAATGTTGGCACTTGATCCTTTTTGCAGTTTATACTTTTCTCAGGCATGTTTTGATATAACAGACAGCCATTTATGCTCCCTATAAGCATTAAGACTTGACACGATGAAGCGTGTTGATTAGTTGAAATTATATTTGATGGCGGAGTGGGCATGTAATATGTTTGATAGTTCTGGTGTAAGCTAAGAGCGATGCTAGGTGCTATTATCCAAGTATTGCTACAGTATTGCTTTTTTTTACAGCAAAAATATATTTTAAGTCTGCTCCAACATTTCTGAGCTTCTTCTGTAAAATAGAAATAGTGTCCAGGGGTTTTTGGCAGTTCTTATCGGTTTACTAGTAGTAGACATGTCAATTCTTTCGGCGGACAGTGGATTGAACTTGAGAATATCATTGAATCAATAGAACAGACGGAATTTCAAGCAGAGTCCGCCGCCTGGTCTCCGATTAAAATTTTCACCTGTATTCCGTAGTGGGAACATACTCTGGGGGAGTAAAACCAAAGGTGTGCTAAGGTACCTGGAGCGCCATTACATCTCCAACAAAGGTTGGGATCTATTAGGTTGATCTTGAAAAACTAGGCCAGCATTCTGTACCAGAAGCTTAACTACCACTGTAGCAGCCATAGCGGCTGTTATCGGGTCCATCAAATCAGGCGGCCTCACGGCCTGCTCCTGCAATAAACTGGGCCCCTTGAGCTGTCGTCATTTGCGGCACTAGGTGGCCGAGCAGGCCTCCCAACATCTGCTTATGTCCCTTTAACTGTAAGCATTCCTGCTGAGCACTTGGAGTTATACAATTATGACTACACTTAGTGGTTAGTCAGGAAGTGTGTGTGTGTGTGTGTGTGGGGGGGGGCAATTAAATATTTGCTATAGGGCCCAGCTATTGCTGGTTACACCCCCATTCTGTACCATCTAGTTAGCATTTTGTGTGGGTTCTCCTTCCCCCTTATGCTCTCTAATGAAACCCAATGAGATCTTAAAATGACACTGTCACCTCCTTTTTGCATTCTGACATCTCTACACAGGTGTAAAGGGTAAATTTAGCGGTTTTTATACCTTATTTTATATCATACGTCATGGTGCTTGTTCAAGTAAAAAGTCATCTTTTATCCACTGCAGATTGTGTTAAGTGGGCGGGGCCTCGCAGCATTAGCACCACTTAGCCCCACCCACAACGCCACAGATGGCCCCACCCCCTCACCGGCCATTGGAACAGGCTGGCCGAAAGGTCTAGACCCCACCCCCTTTATGTCGGCCAACCAATGGGAGTCAAGGGGGTAGGGCCAACTGTGCTGTGGGCGGGGCTAAGTGGTGCTAATGTCGCGAGGCCACGCCCACTTAATACAATCTGCAGTTGATAAAAGGACACTTTTTACTTGAATAAACACCATGACATATGAAATAAGGTATGAAAAACGCTAAATTTACCCTTTACTCCTGTGTAGAGAAGTCAGAATGCACGAAGGGGGTGACAGTGTCACTTTAAGAATATCTTTTTTCTCTTTTTAGTGAAAAAACCTCTAGCAAACTTCTTTTTTTCTTCTGTTCTGAAAAGTTCTTGACACAGACAAAGGTGGCAGCAGAGAACACAATGTCAGGATGAAAGAATTACACACCAATATCAATGACTGCATAATTTAACCTGGTGTTCTACGTCATTTTGCTAGAGGCACTTAATGTTGCTATAATCTCTTCCTGCCACTGATCCACCTTTTTCCTTCACATGTTCAAAGAGTAGGGTGAAATATACATAATTTGTCGCGAATAAATTGAAAAGACGACTATGTTTTGATCATGAAAGGCAAGTAATGATCTCAGTTGGAAATAAAACCTAGAATGGCAAAAAAGTGAAACAATTAAGCAATTGCCATTTACTAAACGGCAGGAGTTATTGGTAAGAAGTGCATGTTTCTGCGAGATAAGGAGTAAGCTTTTATTGCTCATGAAACGTGACAAAGCCGCATAGATAACAATTGTTACGGTAACTTATACAGCACAATAGGTAACTTATTCATGTCCTTAGGTAGGTTTATAAACTTGAGTTATGGCTAGAATGTAAAGCATCTATTTATTGTTTCATAGACAGTTATGCTCCTATAAAATAATGTGAAATTAATTAGCTTGTTAATTGATTTAATTGTAATAGTTTAACTCAGTCTGACATGCCATATGTTTTGGGTTTATATGACATGTTTCCCTCTTTTTGATGTCTTTTCTGTTATAAACAGGCTCTCAGCTGTTGCTATTACTCCTGTATTGGGGCAGTTGAAGAAGCGCCATATTGTAGGGATTGGTAGGGGTCACGGTCACAATCTTCTTCTGCCTTTTTTTACTGAATCTGTAGATTGTTGAATTTATTTAGTGGGAAAAACCTCACTGGGGATCCTGAAGTCTATGGTCAATCAATACTAGTCAATGGGTTTGATAATTGTGGAAAAAACTCTTTTAGGCTGGGTTCACACTATGTATATTTGAGGCTGTATTTGTGAGGCTGTATAGCAACCAAAACCAGGAGTGGATTGAAAACACAGAAAGGCTATGTTCACATAATGTTGTAATTGAGTGGATGGCCGTCATTTAATGGCAAATTTTTGCTGTTATTTTAAAACAACGGCTGTTATATTGAAATAATGGCAGTTATTTACCGTTATATGGCGGCCATCCACTCAATTTCAACATTGTGTGAACAGATCCTTTCTGTGTTTTCAATCCACTCCTGGTTTTGGTTGCTATGAGGACCTGACTTGAGGACCAAATACTGCCTGAAGTATACAGTGTGTGAACCCAGCCTGAATATGTTTAAATACTTTTGTTTATGTTACTAATACCTGATATTAACATGTCAGACTTAAATGCTGTTAAAGTGGCTATTTAGTATTAAAAACAGTACAGCGACATTCTTGCAAAAACAGCACCACCCCTGTCCCAAAGTTGTATATGGTATTACAATTAAGCCCCATTCAAAGAGAGGCTGTCCTGAATTGGTTAGACATAAGCAAACTTCGATTGCGTTAAGGTTTGTCTGAACCCAAATTCTTGGCATTTAATTACGAGTGGCTGAAGAAGTTGTATGCAGCCCTAGGGAGTCATGGAAAAGATGGATACAGCCTTTAGGCTATGTTAACACAATGTAAGTTCCGTACTAATCATGGACGTTGTTACAACGGCTGCCTTCTGAGGGAATCCCGGCCGGAGTGTATACACACAGTATAGGCTCCGGCTGGGATCCCTAGCGGCGCCGTGGAAAACTGACATGTCAGTTTTCTGCGGTCGCTATTCACTATGGAGTGAGTGGCTCTGGCTGCAAACTCCATAGTGTGCTGTGGGGAGTTCTGTGCATGCCCGCATCAGAACTAAGAGGCGCTAAAGATCTTCCGCCAAGTACTGCAGTACCGGCTGGGATGATCTTCTCAGAGACCGCCCGTTACATGACCCGTCTGGGTCACGGAACAGCTGGTCTCTTACAGTGTGTGAACATAGCCTTAGGCTGTGTAAAACAACAGCCGTGCTTCATAACAACGGACGTTGTTGTGCAAACAGCGTCCGTTATTTGAGAATTAGACAGATGTTGTTTTTACATAGTGTGGACCAAGCCATAGGCTGTATCCATGTTTTATAGGCAACCTTAGGGCTGCATCCAACTTCTTCAGCCACCGGTAATAAAATGCAGAGAGTTCGGGATCCGATGAACCCAAACCATACCTGCCAAGTACTTTTCTAATTTCATTTGGATATGACATAAATGTTTGTGAGTGGAATACCCCATTTAGGTACTTTATTGCTATAATACAAAATCTGATGTTTTTTCTTTAGCTACTTCTATTAACATGGATATCTTATTCTTTATTTGGTATGTACATAATACATGGAGTAATCTTCATGCATATTTCTTGTGACATTGTCTTGCTTGTCTCCATATCACCCCATCTCACTATAACAATACATACAATTGCCTGTTTAATAAAATTGGTGCAGTTGACTCCAACATACTTTGGTTTATGACTGACATATGAACTACCAGTCTGAATAAATCTCAGAAAGCAGAAAGTAATGGAAGCCGAAGCTGCCTCTGCTGAGTAATAACAATGGAGAACCCCGTCTTTATAGGATTATCTCTCCACAGTTGTGCTTCCAGCCATTTTATCATATATGCATGTGCAAACAGACAATGTTTTATCATCTCCATGTCCATGTTATCATAAGCTGCTAATGTAATGGCTCTCATTGTGTTCCCTCTGATTTCCCTCACTTCCAGCTATTTGAATTCATGAACTTCCTGGCAGAGAACTTCATCTTCTGTTACATGGGACTGGCTTTATTTACCTTCCAGAACCACATCTTTAATGCTCTCTTTATATGTGGAGCGGTTGTATCCTTTTTATCCAAAATCCAAACAAATTGGCCAGTCACATTTTGCTCTCCCGAAAGTCAAGAATGGAGATTAAAATCAGAGAACATAATCCAAGTTTCGATGTTAATCCAAAGCACATTTTATTGAAATGTAATTAAATCTGTCTGGTTTTCCTTTCAGATGTTTCCAGGGCCGCTGCAGGTTTGATATTACGTGCCTGTTCTTTGATTAAAACTCAACCACATGTGTATGGCATTAAAGGGAGATTATGTCTTTTATGCTTTGTGATGGAGAGAAGTATTTTACCTAGGTGGAAAAATATATTGTAAATAGTCTAAATAACTTTATTTGACAGATATATATATTTATTTAATGTTTTATTTTTTTTTCAGAATATGTTGGGCTAATTTGTGATCATTAGCATCTGTGTGTGTCAACTTTTTTAGGTTGATGGTCCATCAAATCTGCGTGATACCGATGGCATTTGAGCGACTAACTGCTGGTGTAAATACAGCTAATGATTAAGCGACGAGCGAGAAATCGTTCACCGTGGTCTTTCAACATGGTTTTGAACCCTCGCTGGTCGCTTGCTGATAATTCGCAGATCGCTTAGTCTTTCAACGATTCATCCTAGTGTGTGAGATGGCCATAAGCGATCGTAACAATTATTATTTTGAACAATTCATCTCTTCATCTAAACGCTGATGGGCATAAAAAAACAAATTGCTTCAAAATCATTAAAACGATCAGTTGAGTGATTTATTGCTCTGTGTAAAAGGACGATTAGTGTTATGTTTTACTTTACATGATATGGACCTAATATACTGCCCTGATGTTAGTCTACGTAACTGAATTTATATTACATTAGAACAAGGCGGGAGTTGCAGCTTTTCAGCAACGGGACAGCCGCAGGTTGAGGAATACTAAGAGAAGCCAGGCTTTTCTTCTATTTTTCTTATTAATTGCAGTGAGATATAAGTGAGAATATAAACTTCATGCATCATTCACAACACACTCAAAAAGTGAGCTCTAATGTTTTATTGCTCTATGATTTCCATTTTATTACATGTAGAAAATATCATATTCATAAATAATAATGAAATCCTATACAGGCCTCTCTGAAGTAACATACTTCTCAACCCAATAGTCGGCACTCTGTGACTTGGTGCTCGTGGATACCAATACAATTCCACACGAACAAATTCCTGGCAGGCAGTTGAGAAAGGCGGTAACGCCGAAACGCGTCCTGACTCTGTGTATGTTAGTGCACCTCTGATCATGAATAAATCACTTTGCATTTGAAGTGCGGTTGGAGTGCCGGGAATTTGTTCGTGTGGTCTCTGAAGTAACATGCTTTATACTGTGTAAAACCTAACATGAGACTTGTTCTTTTTATGTACCTGTTTACAGGCGACAGTCATTTCATAGATTGTTTTATTCGCAATGTTGGAAATGAAATGCTTGGTGACCCATGTATTTTTCCTTAATTCAAGATACACAGTTATCAATCTTTGTTGCAAGAGCTTGTAACATATATCCGCTTACATTTTTCTTGAATTTGGGTCGTAAAAGGAGGATTCCCTGGAATTTTCAGCACATGATGATGTTCTCTGGTGAGTACAGATGAGATCTTAATTGGCAGAATGAAAATTTTCCCAGATTCATTTAATTGCACATCAATTGACTTGTTACTATTTGTTCTTGATCAAGATAACTTATGGTGCGTTTACACAGACAGATTTATCTGACAGATTTTTTAAGCCAAAGCCAGGAACAGACTATAAACCGGGAACAGGTCATAAAGAAAAGACTGAGATTTCTCTTCTTTTCAAATCCATTCCTGGCTTTGGCTTCCAAAATCTGTCAGATAAATCTGCCTGTGTAAACGCACCATTAGTTTAGACAACAAAAATCTCATTATCTCATTAACATGCTTCAGAATGTTCACAGTAGAAGTCAGTACAGTACAGTACATGTACAGTAGAAGTCAATTCTTAAATCCACGTTTTTACCATTTACACATAATAAATGTCTAGAAATATATTTTGAGGAGAAGTTCTGTGAAGCTAAAGAATCACAGGCAGGCAGGGGGGTGTGAGAACAAGAAGGCACCCATCCCGTGCCCCCGTAGTGTTGCCCTAATGATATCCGACGGCAGCCGGCCTCCTGCAGCTCCTCTAGCTACAACGTCACAGCTCAGCTGCCAGATTGTCCTCTTAGCCAATCACTGACCGGGGCTGGACACTGATGTAGTCACTGACTGGCTGAGCAGGCAATCTGGCAGCCGAGCCATGACGTTGCATCTGGAGGAGCCAGGTACATGACATACCCAGATGCCAATGGAAAATTACACCTGGCAACTATCAGAGAGACCCAAGAGTGGCTCTACAAGGGCATGGGGACAGGTAAGTATACTTTCTTTATTATATTCCCGCACACCTCTGCCTTTTTGTGACCTTACTGTGCCTTCTTTAATATTAAGTAGTAAAAGAAGAAAACGCAGGGCACTCACCGTCAGTTGCAATTCAGACCATCCGCTTTATTTTGAGATGCAGGAGTAGCGGGGGAGACAGGAATGGGTGACCGCAGTTTCGCGGCGTGTGCCGCTTTGACGAACCCTTGCGTGACCCTGACGTCACTTCCTTTTATGCGCTTAAACAAAAACTTTATATACAAGTGAAGTGAACAATAAACATACCGTATACACCTATTTAAAAACACATACTATATACACTGTGTTCATATAAAGACAACAACATCCACCCGGTTACATGATATTTATGTCGCTGCGGGTGTTTAGTCCCAGGCTACCTAATGCTTCATATTTTATAATAAATTCAGTTTCTTTTTTCAAGAGCAATAACCTCCTATCGCCTCCACCCCTAGGGGCCGGTACTGTGCAAAGACCTGCAAACTGCAATTGTAACGGGTCCCCGTTATGTGTTTGTTGCATATGCTTGATCATCCGTGGGCTGCCCTTGCCCGTACGTAACGATCTAACATGCTCGGAAAACCTCTTCCACATCGGGCGAATAGTCTTGCCTATGTAGTATCTACCACAACTACAGATCAGGGCATAGACCACAAATTGGCTCTTACACGTAACAAAATCAGTTACTATATGTGTATGACCTCCTAATTTGATGTGTTTACCATTCTGTAATGATCTGCAATAAAGTTACCATGGGCTGAACTAGAGGTAAGCCAAGATCCTTCTCTATATGTTTTTTCCTTCTCTAATCTTCCATGGACTAGTAAGTCCCTGATGTTTTGTGTCCTTCTGAATGTCACTATGGGGCGATCTGTAATATGTTCCCTGAGGACTTCATCTTGCTCCACTATGGGCCAGTTTTTATGGATGGAGTTCTTAATTACTAGTTCTAACGGGGAATAATCAAAGGTAAACACAATCCGTTTTTTGTTCTTTGCTGTAAGTTTTTTATTTGTCATACTCTCACTGTGACGTGCTCTGGTTTTTGGTGGGGATGTGTCCATGTTCAGTGCTCTGTTCAGACTCTCTTGTATCAACTGCTGGGGATATCCTCTCTTGCTCAATCGTACACTTAGTTCTTCTGCCTGTATATGAAATAAGGTGTCGTCATTGTTTATCCGTCTCAATCTTACGAATTGGCTATAGGGTAAGGCTTTTTTAGTATGGTATGGATGATAGCTATTATAACTTAATAAGGAATTAACCGCTGTTTCTTTTCGATGGCAAGAGGTGATAAGATGTCCATCCCTTATATTTAAGTGTACATCCAAAAAATCTAATTCATGGCCCCCATATACTGATGTGTATTGCATGTTTAGATCATTATTGTTCATATACGATACAAATTTTGCAAATCTTTCTCTACCCCCCGACCACACCATGACGATGTCATCTTTATATCCCAGATATATGTGTATGTAGCAAGCAAATTCATTATTCATGGAAAACACTTTAACACTTTCCATGTATGCAAGAAAGATGTTAGCCAGGGTAGGTGCCACTGGAGTCCCCATGCCAACTCCTGACTTTTGCACATACCACTGGTCATTGAACTCAAATGCATTACATGACATCACTAGCTGTACTAGATCACATATGTACTGTACAAAATTAGTATCGTATCCACCTACTGTCTGCAGACACCACCTAACTGCCTGTACACATCGGTCCTGCGGGATCCGAGTGTACAGGCTTTCTACGTCAATACTCACTAACTCGTGATCCTCCTGCCAACAAAACGGTTTTAATGTTTCCAAGAGATCACCTGTATCCCTGACGTATGAGGGGATGTTTTTCAAAATCGGTCTCAATAGCC
This sequence comes from Dendropsophus ebraccatus, assembly GCF_027789765.1. Lineage (NCBI taxonomy): Eukaryota > Metazoa > Chordata > Amphibia > Anura > Hylidae > Dendropsophus > Dendropsophus ebraccatus. The sequence goes on from NC_091459.1 coordinate 97,500,546, forward strand.
AATCAAGGTATTTGGAGATAGGTTCCATGACTGAACCCCTGCCCGCTACTATAGGGCGTCCAGGTGGACGTTCCAAGTTTTTATGTACTTTGGGCACCCAATACCATTATGGCTTCTTGGGCATCTGGACATACAGTTTTTCCGCAAAACTATTGGAGAGGTGCTGTTCCTCTCCGCAAGATGTCCCTAACCTTATTTTGATAAGTGAGTGTGGGATCTGTGGATATTTTGCTGTAGGTGGTATTATCTGACAGCTGTCTCTGTGCCTCTTCCAAATAGTATTGCTTCGATAGTACTACAATGTTTCCACCCTTGTCGGCCGGACGTATCACAATCTCATGTTGGGACTTTAACCATACTAGGGCCCTGCGCTCACCTTCAGATACATTTGAACGGGAGGCAGGATAGATTAATGCCTTTACATCTTGTATGACCTTATCCATAAAAAGAGAAATGTAAGAGCCGGCCGCCAAGGGTGGATTGAAAGTAGATGGTACACCGCCTGTAAATATCGTGGAGGGAGAGGAGAAAGAGGAAGAAGGAACACTAGACACATCTGAAGAGGAGTCATCAAGTCCCATCAGAAGGGACATAACTGCTACATCTACTGAGGATGGATTGCCTCCCACCATAAATCCCAAGGGTCCTACTTGGGCTTGTATCTGTCCCATAAATATGGTGTCATCACTATGGGTAGGTTTCTGTAAGAAAAATTTCTGTATATTAAGTTTTCTGATAGCTTTCCTCAAATCCACCTCGAAAGCTACATGATCAAAGTCCTTATTTATACAGAAATTGAGCCCTTTTGAGAGTACTGCCACACAGACTTTGTTTAAACTGATGTCTGATAAATTAATTATGCGTATGTGATTTGGTTCTGATGTTTCTCCCATACATTCCCCACCTGTGGAGTGAGTAGCAGCATGATCACCTACCTTCGCCAGGTGACCTGCTTGCGCTTCACTCCTCCTTGTGGATATTTTGGATTTTGAGCGCCCTCTGCCACGGCGGGTCCTCCGCCTAAAGGGGGAACCCCACCTCTGACCACCTGGCCTGATGGGTTACAGTCCATGGTTTCACTAGAATCCGACCCAGTGTCCGTGGTCCAGAAGTCTGGTTGTTTTTTCCTATAATTTCGTGCCCGTCTGTTCCTTCTCTTATTGGCATAGTTCACATTCCAGGAAAAGATTTTATTTTGTTCATAATCTTGTTTATCCCTTACGAATTTGTCCTTCTTTCTCTCTTTTGTGTCCGCCTGGATAACCACTATCTTTTTCTCCAGCTTGCTGTTAAAAGCCCCATATTGCGCTTCTGTGAAGCGGGTCTTTAATTCAGTTTTACTTTTTAGGAGTTCCACGGTGATATCTGAATATTCTTGTTCGGTACGTTGAAGAACCAATCTTGTGAGATTTAGAGCATGTGTCCTGTGTAATAGCTCCCATTTCTCAACAAACAGTTAGTCATCCATAAACTGCGACACTTCCTTAAATGTCCGCAAACCTCTAGGTGCTCGTTCATGGTCACAGTAAGATTGTAATGATTTTACTGTCCAAAACTGTTTTGTCTCCTTTTCTGCTAGGGTGAGTACTCTGGATTCCAATGCTCTCGTACTGAGTGTTTGTAGCCAGTCTTTATGTTCACACAGTGTAAAAAACTCCCCCGCATCCTCTCTGCCCATAGTACTGGTCTCTGGTCCAGTAGCAGGTTGTGTGAACATGTTCACACCTGCGTTACTTCCCGTGTCCATGTCAAGGGCCTCTATTGTAGGTGTGCTCAATCTAGAAGTCATGTGTACCACCTACCACCATACCACCTACAGCAAAATATCCACAGATCCCACACTCACTTATCAAAATAAGGTTAGGGACATCTTGCAGAGAGGAACAGCACCTCTCCAATAGTTTTGCAGAAAAACTGTATGTCCAGATGCCCAAGAAGCCATACTGGTATTGGGTGCCTAAAGTACATAAAAACTTGGAACGTCCACCTGGACGCCCTATAGTAGCGGGCAGGGGTTCAGTCATGGAACCTATCTCCAAATACCTTGATTGGCTATTGAGACCGATTTTGAAAAACATCCCCTCATACGTCAGGGATACAGATGATCTCTTGGAAACATTAAAACCGTTTTGTTGGCAGGAGGATCACGAGTTAGTGAGTATTGGCGTAGAAAGCCTGTACACTCGGATCCCGCAGGACCGATGTGTACAGGCAGTTAGGTGGTGTCTGCAGACAGTAGGTGGATACAATACTAATTTTGTACAGTACATATGTGATCTAGTACAGCTAGTGATGTCATGTACTGCATTTGAGTTCAATGACCAGTGGTATGTGCAAAAGTCAGGAGTTGGCACCTACCCTGGCTAACATCTTTCTTGCATACATGGAAAGTGTTAAAGTGTTTTCCATGAATAATGAATTTGTTTGCTACATACACATATATCTGAGATATATAGATGACATCGTCATGGTGTGGTCGGGGGATAGAGAAAGATTTGCAAAATTTGTATCGTATATGAACAATAATGATCTAAACATGCAATACACATCAGTATATGCGGGGCAATGAATTGGATTTTTTGGATGTACACTTAAATATAAGGGATGGACATCTTATCACCTCTTGCCATCGATAAGAAACAGCGGTTAATTCCTTATTAAGTTATAATAGATATCATCCATACCATACTAAAAAAGCCTTACCCTATAGCCAATTCGTAAGATTGAGACGGATAAACAATGACGACACCTTATTTCATATACAGGCAGAAGAACTAAGTGTACGATTGAGCAAGAGAGGATATCCCCAGCAGTTGATACAAGAGAGTCTGAACTGAACATGGACACATCCCCACCAAAAACCAGAGCACGTCATAGTGAGAGTATGACAAATAAAAAACTTACAGCAAAGAACAAAAAACGGATTGTGTTTACCTTTGATTATTCCCCGTTAGAACTAGTAATTAAGAACTCCATCCATAAAAACTGGCCCATAGTGGAGCAAGATGAAGTCCTCAGGGAACATATTACAGATCGCCCCATAGTGACATTCAGAAGGACACAAAACATCAGGGACTAGTCCATGGAAGATTAGAGAAGGAAAAAACATATAGAGAAGGATCTTGGCTTACCTCTAGTTCAGCCCATGGTAACTTTAAATGTGGACACTGCAATTATTGCAGATCATTACAGAATGGTAAACACATCAAATTAGGAGGTCATACACATATAGTAACTGATTTTGTTACGTGTAAGAGCCAATTTGTGGTCTATGCCCTGATCTGTAGTTGTGGTAGATACTACATAGGCAAGACTATTCGCCCGATGTGGAAGAGGTTTTCCGAGCATGTTAGATCATTACGTATGGGCAAGGGCAGCCCACGGATGATCAAGCATATGCAACAAACACATAACGGGGACCCGTTACAATTGCAGTTTGCTGGTCTTTGCACAGTACCGGCCCCTAGGGGTGGAGGCGATAGGAGGTTATTGCTCTTGAAAAAAGAAACTGAATTTATTATAAAATATGAAGCATTAGGTAGCCTGGGACTAAACACCCGCAGCGACATAAATATCATGTAACCGGGTGGATGTTGTTGTCTTTATATGAACACAGTGTATATAGTATGTGTTTTTAAATAGGTGTATACGGTATGTTTATTGTTCACTTCACTTGTATATAAAGTTTTTGTTTGAGCACATAAAAGGAAGTGACGTCAGGGTCACACAAGGGTTCGTCAAAGCGGCACACGCCGTGAAACTGCGGTCACCCATTCCTGTCTCCCCCGCTACTCCTGCATCTCAAAATAAAGCGGATGGTCTGAATTGCAACTGACGGTGAGTGCCCTGCGTTTTCTTCTTTTACTACTTAGTACTCACGTGTGACTTCTGGCAGGAGCACCGCCGGCGTATGGTCCAAGTTACCCCAGGTGTGATCGGTGCAAGTGGAGCCTAGGTAGTGCCATCTATCTTTGCATCTCTGATACAGACCTTCTTTAATATTGATGTCTAAGTTATTAATGTTTTGTGGTAGAAGTTCCTTTTACACACAGAAAACTATTGAATTTAGTGTAATTTTACAACTTAGTGCATGCAGTACCCAGACAAACAGTGAATGCACTGTCCAGCCAAATATTGAATATAGCCTCTAGATAAATAGTGAATATTCCAACCATTTCAATAAAGAATTTTCTGCCTAGATATTATATTCACTGTCCCGATAACTTGTGAATAGAGCATCCAGATGAAAAGGTTCTACCTGTTCTTCTCCCTGGAACCCCTGAAGCAAAGCTTCCACTATCCGCCCCTCTTGCCTTCTGAGATGACCATAAGGGGGGGTGGATAGTGTGAGTTTTGCATGCAATATCCAAATTTGATGCAACATCAGTAACATTGGACATCTATTGAACACGGCATGCAGTCCTGGCTTCATCTGCATGTAATGCTTGCAAAATGTACCCACCCCCCTCTCCTCTTGGAAGGTATACATCTAAGATGACCAATAAGAGTAGGTGGTTTGCCAGGGAGCAACCTTTTCTGCATCCTGGATAACCCCTTTAAGTCTATAAACCAGCAGAGTGCCAATGGGACAGCCACAAAATGGCTGCATATAAAGGGTCACATAATAAATATGCCATTCAACCTCCTCCACTGCATCCACTGTAGTTTTCTGTGTGCAGTGTGTTACTATTGAGAAATGCAAACCACATCTCATCAAATGTCCCTCCATCTGCAGCCACATAAAATTTGGGAGTAGCATCATTGACATACATTCTATTATATTAGGAATAAAGTGGACAACCCTTTTATGAAGAGTGACCATAACAGATGTGTCAGCTGCTTCTTTTGTCGTGACCTTTGCAATGTAGTAGTATTATAAATGAGCATTTAAATGAATATGGAACATATGGATAGGTCAGGTGCACCAGGCAGAAGGTGCAACAACTCTCTAGGGCAGACTCGGGCATCATAAGGCCTGCAGACCACATCCGGTCCTCCTCCAAGCGGCCGCACAGCTTCTACGGATAAGCCGCCACTGTAATGTTCAGCCTGCACACTGCAGTGTAAGTGGGCTTAACATCAGTAACATAATAGACCTTTCAGCATCCTTTTGCTCTATTTATTGTCATAGGCTGTTGACACTTCATGCCTGCAGCCTATGAGCAGCTGGGACGTGATCTCTCCAGCAGAGCAATGATATGACGTCATTATGCCAGCTGGAGGGTTCTGTCCCACGGCTCACATACTGGAAACAGAAGATAGAGAAGAGCTGCTGCTTTCCTGCAATAGGTGAGTATCATGTGTTTATTTTTATTTATTTTTTAATGCTGGAGCACAATGGGGGGTCATCATTACTATTGGTTGGGGGCTGTATAAAGCTGGGGAATTATTGCTATGGGTGGGGGTTGAATAGCTAGAGCATTATTACTATGGGTGATTGTGGGTCTGTTCACAAGAGGGGATCATTATTACTATGGGTGGTGGGGTGCAAGATAGCAGGGGGCATTATAACTATGGGGTCACAGCAGGGAGCATTATTACTGTGTGGGGGTGCACAACAGGAGCATTCTCAATATGTGGGAGTGAACAGCAGGCATTACTGTTGATGGGGGAACAGCAAGGGATATTATTACTATATGGGAGCACAGCAGGCATTATTACTATGTGGGGGTGCAAAGCATAGGACATTATTACTATATGGGGGGCACAGCAGGGGACATTATTATTATTTGGGGGTTATAGAAGTGGATATTATTATTATTATTATTTTGGGGGAACCCACATACCTACTCATTTTACTGTGCATAACACGAAACAACAGAATTACTACAGTTTGAATTGTGAAAATGATCATGGATGCCTGGACCAGATGGAGAGGAAAATGTAAAATGATGCCTCTGATCAAAGAAGAGGTCACCTGTGAGTAACTGAATAAAGTATTTTGTAGAACATAACAAGGTGGGAAAAATTGGCAAACACTCCCACCTGATGTCCCCACCAGAACCGAGTTACGTACAGTATATTAGTCTGGCTCTTGAAAACCATTTCAATTTGTCTTGTGGCCTCAGCTGAAAATTAATTGCCCATCCCTGCTCAAGGGGGTTCAAAGCAAGGGGTCCACCTTTATGCCATCCTCACTCTATAATAGAGCATATGGAAAGAGTTGTTTAGATGAGACATTGGATATTTTTGTTAAAAAAAAGGATTTTTTGTATAAATCTTTACTATATAACTATAATATCTTGTAATTTCTGATGCCACCCACACAGATTGTCCTAGCAACCTATGATACAACTGTCTAGACAGTCAATTAAACTTGTTAGTGAGTTAAGTCCATATACTTTTTAAACTCACTGATGAACACCAGTGCGGTAAAAGATTTTTTATATATATATATATATATATATATATATATATATATATATATATATATATATAATGATAATGAATAGAGATTTCATATTTAGTGAGTCCCTGTTCTTGACATGAAATTTCTAGATGCTGTCTCTTGACTTTCTGTCAGCGGCCAGATCTAGCATTCTATATTCCATGGCCGTGTCACTGGCTTCTCCTAATGTTCTATTCAATTAAACTTGAAAGACTTGTAAAATATGCATAATAACGTCAAAAATGTAGAAGTTCCTACAGAAAGCTCAAGCCCAGCCAGTACATTACTTCTGCATCTTAATGTTCTAACTAATTACAATTTGCAAGATGTCTGTAATGAAGACGGACAATTAAGTAAGTGATATATTTGTTGTGATTCCATTCCCAGTAATACAAAACTCTAAGAGATCTGTATTTCAGCTGTAGAGTACCATAGAATAACAGTAAAGGACCAGAGATCTCACCACGCATCTTTAAAAAACAGGGGTCACCTCTCGATTCCATGAACTGTTCTGTAGGGAAAATCACTGTCACAAAAGATTTTCTGCTGCCGATGCAAAGTACGCCGATGGCACAGAGGAATCCTGCTCTACTTGTCATGAGCTGTCATAAGATGGTAAAGAGGTTGTTTGGTGTCTGACTTAAAAGAAGACAAGAAGAACATTGTCAGCAGGGTTTTCGGGTTTTGTTTTTTACTCCCTTAGTCTTTCATGCTTTCCTGATGCTTCTGATGCCAACTGGCTGCTTTATTGTCTTCATTTTCCCAGCTTCCTGTCTAGTGTACACCCTGTAACAGACTTGTGTTACTGTGTACACTCTAGCTTGGAATTCAGCAAACTATATCTTTCTTCCCACCATGTGCAAAAGGTAATAATTAAAAGGTGTAGTGGGGGAGGGAGATACAGTTGGCTGAATTGCTGGCTAGAGAGTACACAGGAACAGAAAGTCTTTTATAGAATGTTAATCAGACAGAAAGTTAATCTGTCCCCAGGTTGTGTGTTGTGTGTTGTTTTACAATGCAGCTCCATTCACTTTAATGGAACTGAGCTGTAAAACCAAACTGAGGATAAGAGTGTTGCAAACAAATCCTAGGTCAGAATGGGTTCTTCAGCTCTGAATATACAAAAGAAGAGGATGGAGGTGAGGTGGGCAGGGTCAGTGCAAAGCTCCAGGACCTGATGGTTCTTAGGGAACTCAGTTCTGTAATTTCTCTACCTCTGTATGAAATATTTAGTGATTCTTTGGTGACTGGTATTGTGCCGAAGAAATGGCATAGGGCAGATGTAGTGCCAATATTCAAAAAGGGCTCTAGGACTTCCCCAGGTAACTATTGACCAGTAAGCTTAACGTCCATTGTGGGGCAACTATTTGAGGGGCTTATATGGGTATACAGGAATATATAGGGGATAATAGTGATAACCGGCATGGTTTTACTAAGGACAGATGTTGTCAAACCTACCAAATATGTTTTCATGAAGAGGTGAGTAGAAGCCTGGATAGTGGGGAAAGCTGTGGATATAGTGTACCTGGATTTAGCAAAAAACATTTGACACATGTGTAAATGAAGGTCTATGGGTTTAAAAAGTTTAGTTTGCAACTGCAGTGTTGGCCAATGATTCCTACTCTGAATGGTCCCCGGTTATAAGTGGTGTAACCCAAGGGTCAGTACTGGGCCCTCTTCTGTTTAACTTGTTCATTAGTAGTACAATACAGTCTATGGAAGATGTTAAGATGTTACGAGCTGACTAAGACACATTGGGGGACATTTATCAAAGGGTGTAAAATATACACTGGTGAAAACTATCCACAGCAACCAATCACATCTCAGCTTTCATTAACCAGAGATGAAAGCGGAGCTGTGATTGATTGCTATGGGAAGTTTACACCAGTGTATATTTTACACTCTTTGATAAATCTACCCCATTGAGTGTTTGGGTATCTACTTGGCAAATGAGGTTCAATGTGGATAAATGTAAAGTTATGCACCTGGGTACTAAAAACCCGCATGCATCATATGTCCTGGGGGGAGTTACTCTGGGAGAGTCGCTGATGGAGAAGGATCTGGGTGTACTTGTAGATAATAGACTACAGAACAGCACACAATGGCGTGTTCTTCTCTCTCAGTCAATGTCCGAATGTCAGAAACTTTATAATGTTAAAATGTATTGTGATGAAATTAGTGGTATTATTTCTGAGCTAATTTTATTTATTATTTATTTTATTATTTACGGGTATACAATATTTAAAAACACCAAATTTTGTCTGTTGTCTAGGAGATTTGTGTGTGTGTGTTTTCAGGGGCAGTGGCGCCATTTTCCTTATCTGTCAAGGGCACCAAAATATCTTGTCCCCCCCCCCCCGACCTGTACGTCGAGGAGTAATATTTCTCAGAACAGTCAGTCACCTGACCATCAGCCCATGTAAAAGCCTTATGTGAACTGGTAAAATTAAACAGTGAAGACTGACAGACGAGAAAAAAGTTCACATTCCTTTAAAATAAACACATGAAGTTCTATGGCTTTACTGTCTCAATAATAAGGATTTAATGACTTGCTTATTCAGAGTGTCTTGTCATTTCTAGCAAGTCGTCTTCTTGTATTAAATAGAACTACCAGCTAAATCAACACTTCCCCATAAAATGGCCTTTGATGATTGACAGAGTGATAAAATGCAATGAAATCTGACAAAACCTGAAATCTATCTATTAGATCTAACTTGTTATTCTATTTCGTTGTAATGTGAGACGTAAAATCTAAAGCCATTACACAATTCTTAATATACGTGAAATAATCTGTACAGAGACCCTTGCTTTTGCCTTCTGTCCGTACAGAGCCTCCTCTAAATGACTGGCTGCTCTGTTAGATTGCTAATGAAATGCGCAGACTTGTTTTTCTCCCTTTTATTCATCATCCTTATTCATATTTAATGTTGCGTACACCACCATTTTAAAGCCTTTTTAGGCACTTTGCACAAACTCATCCGATATCTGCCTTTTCATTTATCTGCATTGGTGTCTGGCAGCTATTTTCAAGGCTTTAAAAGGTTGAAATCTGTCTTTATCAAAGACCTGCAGTCATCTATTATTTTCTCTTAGCATTCCCTTGTCATTCTCCACTGTCTGGCCTTGCACTTTGTTTCCCTCTCAAGCTCTTTGTTTGTCACATTCAAATCTCAGCCAGGAGAACCTTCCCAACCTTCTCTCTCGCTCTTTAAATAATGCCATACACCGCAGAGTGCATCAACAGTGATGGCTATTTAACATGACTTTACAGTTTTACAATCAATTTTGCAGCCATTTTACCTTTCAGCACTTTTCTTGACCTTCTAGGTGATATGCAGGTGATGACTAGTAATAGAGGAGATATTTTTTTCTGCTTCGCAAACATGCTAGTATATCATTTACAGCTGGTAGCCACTGCTTATGAAATGAAATGTCTGTGAAATGTTCAGCATTAGGAGATGTTATATAACTGCAGAGCCGCGGAGTGAAAAGTGAAAATTTTCATATTATTCTTTTTTAGGCTATGTTCACACTACGTATATTCACACTACGTATATTTGAGGCTGTATAGCAACCAAAACAAGGAGTGGATTGAAAACACAGAAAGGATCTGTTCACATAATGTTGTAATTGAGTGGATGGCCGTCATTTAATGGCAAATATGTGCTGCTATTTTAAAACAACGGCTGTTGTGTTGAAATAATGGAAGTTATTTACCGTTATATGGCGGCCATCCACTCAATTTCAACATTGTGTGGACAGGGCCTTTCTGTGTTTTCAATCCACTCCTGGTTTTGGTTGCTATGAGGACCTGACATGAGGATCAAATACAGCCTCAAATATACATAGTGTGAACCCAGCTTTTAAAGGGGTACTCTGAAGAAGAAAAAGATTCTAATCAGGAATGTAAATTACTTTATAAAACTCAAACCCTCCAGTACTTATCAGCTGATGTATGTCCTGCAGGAAGTAGTGTATTATTCCCAGTCTGACACAGTGCTGTCACCACTGTTCATATCAGGAACTGTCCAGAATACTGTCAAATCCCTATAGAAAGCTCTCCTGCTCTGGGTAGTTCCTGACACAGAGTGGGGGCAGCAGAGAGCACCCTACGATAATAACCCCTGTGTGAGATCAGATGGAGTAGCACTATTTCAGCCTATTATACATTCCATTTTTCAAAGGATTTCTGCTCTGCAGGTTATTTTTCTGATTTTCAGATTTCCATGAGCTAGTGGGTGGAGCCACACACAAATGAGGGTATTCAGCACTATTTAGTCTTTACACATGCCCTAAGAAGTGGCAAAAGCATGAAGGACATCATAAAACAGTAATGAGCAGTTTAACCTGTGAATCAAGCCCTGGGGTGAGAGCTAATACAAACAGTGACCTCTTGTAAAGTCTCTTTGCAGTATCTTCAGCTTCTGGCTTTCTCAACTCACTTCCCCTCTCATCTCCCTCTCGCCCACTTTTTTTAGACTTGTATGAGCAGCACTTAACCTAGTCCCTCAGTTAGCTGCTAATCTGTCTTGTTAGCAGAAGATGGAAGTAAGTTGTTTTTCAGAGGGAATGGAAAGTGTGGAGGCCAAGGGGGGTAGGAAAGAAGACTAATAAGAGGGAAAATGAAGATCTATTATATACAGAGTTTCTTTACTTTATTCACTTGGATTTTATATCAAGGAAAGAATGGCCATTTCTTCTGCAAGGGATAAACAGATCTAGCCCTCGTAGTTTGTTCCACTCGTGGAAAGGACACAAATACTTTTCCTAAGAACCCTGAGGTTCCTTGGTACCCAAAGACAACAACTAATTTAGTCCTATTATGATGACCAGGAGGGTTTCCAAGAGATGGTATGGGGCAGTAGTGTATAGTGTAAGTCACATGGCTAGTTGTGATGTTAGCATCCCTAGTGTAACACACCAGACTCTTTTTCAATGAAACAAAGTGCAGGCAAATGACTTCTGACACTAGAATTCTTTGAAACTATTTTAAGCTTTACTAAGTAATTCTCTGTTTGGTGCTGCAATACACAGTGAATGAAGTTTGTGTCTGTTCATTGTGTAGCAGTGGCAATGCTCAGCTCAGCTCCTATTCACTTGAACGGGAGCCGAACTGCAGTTACACATTACTGTGTAGTGTGGCACCGAACAGCTAATCGGTACAGGTATCAGTTGTTGGCACTCTGCAGATCAAATACTCGTGAGAATTATCATATTAACTGAATATGTAGCTTGGTTTATATGGCTTATAAATCTACTTCAAGAGATTTCACTCCACTAAGACTAAACTCTACATATGAGGATCTTCACAGCTTGGCTGGTTGTGAATAAGGAGAGAATGTTCATACTCACAGAAAATCTCTCCAGATCTCCCAAAAAAAAAATAGCCTATCTACGAGATGAAAGTAACTTTCAAGCAATATTTTTAATTTTGGCTAGGCCTATGACCATGGCTGATGAGGCAACACGTTCAAAGTAAGGAAACCCCTTGCGGGAAAAGTTTGAGAAGCTTCTTTAAAACAGGTGTGGAAGTAGGGGTTCCTTGGGAATGTCCACATTCCAAAAACATTCTGATTCTTTTTTAAATTTAGAATTTAGAGCACTCTGAAATATGTTGTTCCTATTAAAAAAAAAGAATTATTATTATCGTAGTACGGGAAGACAATATATAAACTGGAAGAAAATGGATAAAGCATGTCCCTACTGCCTGTGAATAAGTTAAATATGGAAACCAACAAATCTTGCATTTAGTTAAATAACTTGGTTATATGATATACTAGGGCCTTGACTGATATATAAACCACCTGCTTGTTGTACTGCTTGTAATTATAAGAGTCTGTACATTGTCTGTAATGGCATTTACCTACTGATTGTTTCTCCTATGGGACTATTTATCTGCCAGTACCGCGGCTGGCTATTGTGTGCCGAGTATTCACATCCGCCTGTCAAGAATAGGTCATTAGCTGGGCTTTGGGAGAAGGAATTGTGAATGTTTGTTCCATTACCTTCTTGTAATGTGTCACCTACTAAAGAAGAGACAAAGCAACTGGTAATGAATCAGGGAAATACAGTGTTGGAGACATCGCTCATTATTTCCTAGTATGAAATTAAAATAATAATAGTAACCGGATGCCGGTGCTCTGTAAGATTGTTCTGCATCATGTCAGCTGTACATGGGCTTCGGATAAAATGATTTACTCATAATGAAGAGATTATGCAACAGGCCTAGACATAACAATTCGGTCCTATCTCCATCCCTGGAATATTTCCGAATAAATGGTAGTTTTCTGTGATTTGTTTTCTCTGATTTGCTTGACATTTAAAGGGATACTTAGGGGGATAAAAAAAAAAAAATTAAATTCAACTGGTGGCAGAAAGTACTCCAGTACTTATCAGCTGCCTTATGCCCTGGAGGAAGTCATGTAGTTCCAATCTTACACATTGTACCCTGCTTCCATCTCTACCAATGTAAAGAACTGTCTAGAGCAAGAGCAAATTCCCAGGTCAAACCTCTCCTGTTCTGGACAGTTCCTGACATGGACAGAGGTAGCAACAAAGAACCGTGTAATGGAATGGAAATACAGTGGTGCCTTGGATTACGAGCATAATTCGTTCCGGGACCGTGCTTGTAATCCAAACCACTCTTAAACCAAAGCAAATTTTCCCATGGAAGAAATCATGGAAATGCAGACAATTGGTTCCAAACCCCCAAAATAATTCTAAACAACAGGTAAAACAAATGAAGCAAACATTTAAAAAGCTGAATATGTCATATTATAAGTTACTGTACAATATAGCAATCAGCAGGTGGAGATGGTGTATGGACCAATCAGGAAGTGAGATTCACAGAGCTGTGCAGGAGGACAGTGACAGAAACTTCTCTGTACAACAGTGTGAAGGCTGAGTGTAAGTGCAGGGACATTATAGCAGAAATGGAGAGTATGGGAAACACAATGACTCACAGAGACTGCAGGGAGTATGAAGGAATGAGCAGGGCATATGTGGGCACAGTATAGCAGCACTCTCTGTCTAGGGACTTCCTGGGTCAGAGTACAGTGCTGTAGACCACCTATGCAGACCATACTCTTCCCCACTCCCCGTCGCACTCAGTACAAGGAGCTCCTTACCCAATGCAGAGCTCTTAAACCAAGTTACAATTTTGAAAAACTGTGAGCTCTTCTTGCAAAACGCTCTCAATCCAAGTTACTCTTAAACCAAGGTACCACTGTACATAACTTCATCTGGGACATACAGCATCGGGTAAGTACTGGAAGGCTTGAATACAGAATAACAGAAGTAATTTAAACATGCATAATTTGTAATCGTCAGTATTGTGGCATTCCTTAAGATACAACAGCAATAGGAGACAGACCCTCAGGTGGACACATTCTGAGTCTTTGGGTTGTACAACAGACTAGAAAGACAATAGATGAAGTGCTTAGCCAGTAAAAAACACAAGTCCATAGAGCAAACAAAGCAGCACCATTCACCTTCTTGGAGTTTCACAAGTTCTGAATAGGAATAGGATCAGTTGCTGTGAATATTTAAATAAAACTTTATTTTGTGATGACACTGTCTGCATCAGACCTGCTCTCTCTTAGACACTGTCACTGCAAAATGAAGATATTTTTTGCAAAGACACCCGATCACCGAACAGCACTAAAAGTGCGATGCTTGTGTTAGCAGCATAGATACTGTATAGACAAATCCGTGTTATTAGTTTTCCTTTAAATTTATTTATTAGTTTGAAATCTGTTTCCATTTTCATCATGTACAGTCTCATTTTGATTTCATTCTAATTTATCCTACATAATTTCTTTCCCCAGGTTTACGTGGTGCTATAGCTTTTGCACTAGCTATTCGAGATACAGACTCTCAGCCCAAACAGATGATGTTCACCACAACGCTGATGGTTGTGTTCTTCACTGTCTGGGTGTTTGGAGGTGGTACGACACCAATGCTGACATGGCTCCAAATCAGGTTAGTCATTAAATAATTTGCACAGGGTTTTGTGACTGCAGTATTCATGTCTTCCCTCAATCCATATGACAAGCGTATAACGTTCCTCAATGTAATTATTGTGAAAGTACACAAAAAACATTTGTCCCAAAGGGCATATATATTGGGTCCTGTTACCTAAACTATGCTGTGCGATAGTCATGTATTCACATATATCTGTTAAAAAAAAAAAATTTGCGTTATCACTATACAACAGTGTGGCCTGCTGAGTCGGCCTAATTTTCAAGACCCTGCCATTACCATACCTATACCTCAAACCCAAAAGCACATAGTTTGTACTCAAAAGCCTTGCGGTTGATCAATTTGGCCCTTTTGAGTACATGCTAAACATTAAAGCAGACACCAGATAGCCATTCTCTATACAGAAAGGAATTAGTCGGTCTATTGTTAAGGGAATTCCATCTTTAGTTACAGCTAGGCAGCTAGAACAGGACAGAACTTTAGAAAGCAGGACTGGTTCTTAGCTGCTGATCTATGTAAGAGACAGAAAGGGAAAGAGAGCCTGAAAAAACCTGGTCTATACATCAACAAGCTGAGATATGCCTGCTTTGGATTCACTTGTCTCTGAAAGGTAAATCAAGGTTCTCTCTCTTCTCTTACCACTCATAATGAATCCTTTGTGTAAATACCAGCTTGCTGAATGATAACAGTGCTGCAGTGCGATCATCCCTCCTTTTGTATTGCAGCAGCAGAAGCAACGGCAGTTCAGTCCTTAGGGTAGCTTCTCCCTTGCCATACTGCAGCTGTGTCTTTCATTTCTGCTCACATTACACTTTGAAAAGCCAGTCCACCCCCCAGCATGCCAGAAAAGTAAGGGGAAAGAATTCCTGTGTGTGTACTACTGGCAAACAGTACAACTCTGGTCCTATTCCCTAAAATGGAGAGAATGGTAAGTAGTTGTGTACAGCGGAGGGGATTTATAACAGCAGTGAGAGCACTAAACTCACTTTCTCATCACTGTAAATACAATACTGTGCAGGGTACATTTGGAAGCCCCGCTACTGCCAGGAGCATTTGCCTGGAGAGAATGTCATTGCCAGTTCCTGCACCAGATGAATTTGCCTTCTCTTGGGGGCCACATACACCAGGCACATGTTGACTGCATGCATGCTGTTATTCATCCCTAACCTATACCATAATCTTTTTCCCATATTTCATGAAACATGGAAAGCACGGATGGGGAAGCGCTGTCGCAGAGTCTTTCCCCTCACAGCATTATGAATCAATATCATGCCGGGTGCTGGGAAAGGGTATGTTCACACTGAGCAAATACGACCAAATTCTGCAACGGAGCTCTCCGACGTGGAATCCCGCTGTGCTCAGTATCCTACAGTGAGTGAATGAGAGGGCGTGCGCGCGTCCGATTCCTCCCCTCTCCGCTCAAAGAAGTGACATGTTACTTTTCTAAATGGAGAGACGCGGCAGCAGAGGAGCACGCGCCTTCCCATAGACGGGCAATGACACACTGAGCACGGCGAGATTCCGCGGCGGAAAGTTCAGCTTTGGAATTCTGCCTGATTTGCTCAGTGTGAACATACCCTAATTATTTGAATATTCTTGGCACTATAATAAAGCAGTTGTGCGGCTGAGTTATTACAGTGCCGCAAATATTCAAGCACTTTCCCTGCACCAGGCATGATATTGATACATGATGCCACACTGGCAAAGACTTCACTGCAGGGCTTACCCATCCTTGCTGACCTTGTTTTATGGAACGTGGGAATAAACCCTTAGGCTCCGTTCACACTGAGAAAAACTGGCAGAATTGTTTGCCGTGGAATCCCACCAGCCTCCCTGTCATAATGACAGTCTATGGGAGGCTCACGCGCCTCCTCTTTCCGCTCTAAAGAATGGACATTTTGGGAGGCTGGCGGGATTCCGCAACGGAGAATTCTGCCAGTTTTGCTCCATGTGAACGGAGCCTTAAAGTTGTGGCTATCAGGGATTTTTTTTTTTTTTGGGGGGGGGGGGGGTGTAATTGGACTTTCTAGTTCAGAAATAGTAGTTTAAGATCTTAATATTTTTGTTCTGCAACCTAAATATAGAACATGTAAATCTATCTGTACGGTGCAGAACAACAATACTTTCTATTACTAACACTCCATAGGTCCCTTCTGAACATCAACGGTCTAATTCCATTTCATTGCATTATGATATTATTTGTTTAGGAGAAATCCAGATCAGTCACAAGTGTAATTATTGTGCAAAGCGTTTTGGAAACATTGTTTTCTGCATCAAGTGTTCTTGAACTGCAAGTGTATTGTTTGTTACAGTTCACTCATTGTGTGATGTAGGAACATTCTGTACTCTGTAATTTCATTTTTGAAGAATTCAATTGTGGGTTCAGAGAAGCTTATGAAAATTTAATTTTACATATAATATTGTATTAAAGTGAATCGTTTTTTCTTAGCGGACTGCAGAGGAATTGCCTATACGAAAATAGATTCAAAGATTAATCAGATTTGTCAGTATGACACATACAAAGTGTCTGTGTAGGTAATGAATATAGTCTTTTTTTTTTGTCTTGAGATATTTTCAGCATTTAAGTCTGTGATATTGTTGTGCATTATTAGCACATTTCGTTGAGGCTTCATCACAGCTACAATATAAAGGTTTAACCTGTGCTAGTGATATATATATATATATATATATATATATACAGTATATATAGCGTACCTTTAACATGTGCTCCTTCTGTCACATTTCCCTTCACGCTTTTAAACACACAACCTCTGCGTTCCAGCTGAAGTGCCATTCTCAGCTATCTGGTAACTGCTAGGAACCAGCCAGTATTTTCTCAAAGCTTTGTCTTTGCTCAGTGTGTATCTTATAATTTAAAACTAGTTAGAAATAATGTAATAAACTTTATAATTCATCTTATCCAAGAAAAATGCCTCTTTCTCCTCTTCTTCTCCTCTTCCTGTACGGTCATCCCCAAAGGGAATCCTTATACCAGAGTGATGGCGCCGTATAAGTCTATGGAGTATATGGGTATGAATAGGTGTATGGATTACACTGCCCATATAGATGTATGGAAATGGGTGGCCTTATGGTGCGTTTACACAGGCAGATTTTTCTGACTGATTTTGGAAGCCAAAGCCAGGGATGGGTTTAAAAAAAGCAGAAATCTCAGTCTTTCCTTTATGACCTGTTCCCTGTTTATGGTCTGTTCCTGGCTTTGGCTTCAAAAATCTGTCACTCACCACAGTTCTGGAATCATAGCTTAGACTGCTCAAGTAAAGGTCTATAATATCCTCCATGCTACTGCCACTTTTGAGGGTTTACTAAAGAGAGGTAAAAGAGTAGGTTCCCCTAGTTCTGTATGCATGTAATGTATAGTAGCCATCTTAAATAGGGGGTAATCTCCATCCAGTCCTACAGAATCAGGAGAGAACGTGGACATCTCCCACACAGATCCCGACCAATGAAAATTTTTGTCTATGTGACATGTCAAATTTTTTTTCTAATGACAGGTACTCTTTAATGTATTATATTATTTGTGTGATTAAACCCTTCTGTCCTTCATTCCCAGAAACCTATTAACCCCTGCTTATTCCAACGTATCGGTACATCATGGGAGCCTGTCACTTAAGGGCCCATGATGTACTGGTACGCCAGTAGGTCTGGAGGCTCTATGAAACAAGCTCAAGACCTGAGCTCACTTCAAAGAGAGTAAGGACCAGCTGCTATCAGAAGCCGGACTCTCAATCGCACGGCCACACGCTATTAACCCTTTCAATGCCTGAATTTAACTGACTGCTTGAGGTCTCTTACCTTCCTCTGGGCAGTTAGCTCTGTGATCCTCTTATAGAGTCTTTCAACAAAAAAAAATGGAAGAGAAAGCAAACTGGCAACCTCCTATCTGATAGTGCCAACAATCACAAATATATAGCGGAGAAAATGACGGGGTGCTCATCCAAAGTAATGTAGTTTGCATATACAAATAATCCAGACATAGAAAAGATACATGGAGGCACTCACCGTTAAAAAGTCTTCTTCATTCTTATGAAACCATTAAAAACTTGCAGAGTGCGCAGCAGTTGGCGTGGACGCCAGTCAATTACTGAAAGGTGCAACACATGCAAGAGAGAAATGCCTGTCACACCTTTCAGAAACTGACTGGTGTCCATGCTAACTGCTGCACACTTTGCAATTTTTAATGGTTTCATAAGAATGAAGAAGTCTTTTTAACAGTGAGTGTCTCCATGTATCTTTTCTATGTCTGGATTACTCTTATAGAGTCTGCTACAGACTACAGACTCTATGTGAGGATCGCAGATAACACTAATCAGTGCTATGCTAGCATTTTGTATGCAATGCAATAAATTAAAGTGATAGTCCCCTAGAGAAACTTAAAAAGTGCGAAACAAAAAAGTTTTCTAAAACACGGCATAGCCCCTTCCAAAATAAAAGTTTAAATCCCCCTTTTCCTATTTTATATTTTAAAAACGCCTAAAAATAAATAAATAAACACATTATATATCGTAGCACGCGCAATTGTCTGATCTAATAAAATATTACA
This sequence comes from Dendropsophus ebraccatus, assembly GCF_027789765.1. Classification (NCBI taxonomy): domain Eukaryota; kingdom Metazoa; phylum Chordata; class Amphibia; order Anura; family Hylidae; genus Dendropsophus; species Dendropsophus ebraccatus. The sequence continues at coordinate 97,519,475 of NC_091459.1, forward strand.
GTGTTCCTGAACGGTGAACGGCGTTAACGAAAAAAGTAACAAAATTGCTTTTGTTACATTATATATCAGAAAAAATATTAAAGGGTGATCAAATCTCCCATCTACACGAATATGGTACCAATGAAAACTAGAGAGTGTGGCGCAAAAAGTCAGCTCAGATCCCACCTCTGTCACTGACGGACTTGAGACGACACATCTTGAGCCTGCATCAGACACCAGGAAGTGGCCGGGCGCCAGGGATCGAAACGCTGCGATACGGGACCCGCCGCTGGAACCGGGGAGGTGAGTGGACGTTCGTTCCCTCAGCCACCTCCTCCCCGGCCAGATCCCAAAATAGCCCCCTGCCGGAGTACCCCTTTAAGACCCCAATCATCTCTGTTAGTTCAAAAATAAAAGTGCTATGGCTCTTGAAAGATGAAAACGAAAAAACAAAAACGCAAAAAACGGTTTCCTTAAGTTGTTAAAGGGTCATCCGTGGCAGTGCTCTTCAAACTGTGAGGCGCCCTCTAGTACCTGGTGAAGCTGCCCCTAGTTCCTGGCAAGGCACAGCTGGGGAGGCACTTTACACAACAGTGACCATAAGCTGCAAAGTCCTTTCCCTGGCTGCAACCATCTCTGGTTTAGCAACATTATTGAATAATTTTGTGCTCCCTTTAAAGCGACTCTGTACCCACAATCTGACCCCCCCCAAAACCACTTGTACCTTCGGATAGCTGCTTTTAATCCAAGATCTGTCCTGGGGTCCGTTCGGCAGGTGATGCAGTTATTGTCCTAAAAAAATACTTTTAAACTTGAAGCCCGTGCCAAACGGGAGTATCTGTGCCCTAACTTTGCAAAACCTCTCTGTCCCTTCTCCCCCCCCCCGCCCTCCTCATCATTAGGAATGCTCCAGGCAGATTGCCTCCTATTCCCCACCTGTGGCAGCCCGACACATGGGCTGGATTGTTAAGGACCTGCAATGTTCAGCATGGAGAAAATGTTTCAGTAGCATTCCTAATGATGGAGAGAGTGGGGATGAGGGACGGAGGGGTGGTGCTCCCGTTTTTCACGGGCTTCAAGTTTAAAAGTATGTTTTTTAGGACAATAACTGCATCACCTGCAGAACGGACCCCAGGACAGATCTTGGATTAAAAGCAGCTATCCAAAGTTACAAGTGGTTTGGGGTGGGGTCAGATTGTGGGTACAGAGTCGCTTTAAGGTCATACAGAGTTGAGGATACAAATGAAGGGTAGACTGAGCAATAGTTTTTATAATTGCATGAACTTCCACCACAGATGGTGAGACCCCGTTATCCTCTTGGTCAGTTTGGTGACACCCAGGCTTTACTTTGCTATGTTGGGTGAGGTGCCAAAAGAAAAAGTTTAAGAAGCACAGATCTATGGCATAGGAGGCTATTTAAGCTTTTTGGCTAGTCAGTTATTATCTATCCTGGTTCCTATTCTCCTGTCTTTCCCATACCGTGTATGTTCCTGATGTTCTGCCCATTGCTGGTATCATGGTACTGATGTTCTGTTTGGAGATTCTGTTTCATGATCTCTGCTTCCAATCCAACTTGTCTGACATTTCTTGTGCATAATAATTCATATTTCTCATGTAGCCTAATGTAACTATGTCCAACATCGCTCTTGCCTATTACCAGTGCTTGTCCATGACCACAACCACAATTTTGATTTAGTATACTTTATTAAACTTACATAAAATGATAGTGGTCTCCCTATGAAAAGCTCAACCTATCTCTTAAAGGAAACTTGTTTGCAGTGATTTTAGTGATTAATCTCGGTGTGATCATGTTTTGATGTCGGATTTACAGTGTACTGTATTTAAGGGATGCAGGCTCCCCCTTTACAATATTCTCTATGACTGTGTATAGGGTGAAAGATGCTAGCCAGAAATTGGTTGCAGGCCTGCCTTTATTGTATGAATACATTGCAGCACCTTCATCACACCTCAACACATTCACACACTGTACTTTTTATGAAAAGAAAGCAAATATAATGTTTCGTTTAAAACAACGGCCATTCTTTTGAGTGCCAAATAACGGTCATTGTTTATACGTAGTGGTAACATAGCCACAAGGTAAGCCCTTAACTACACATATAAGTGACACTCTGAGGAAATTAGTGATGTCACGATATCAAAATTTTGAGTTCGATACCAATACCAACTTTTTTTTTTTTCAATGCTCGATACCAATTCGATACTGAATAAATTATATAAAAAAAAACACAAGAATAGAAATGCCCCCCCCCCCCACCCTGACTGTCAGGTCAGTACAAACCAATTTAAGTTCCTTTAATTTTATTACTTTAAAAATAAAGTTTTCATTATTTAAAATGTGCTTACAAATTGCCCTACTCACACTCCTAACACTTTGTCATCTTTTAGCCTGTATGGCTATGATTTTTTTGTGCCACGATCTGTAGTTTTATTTAGTGCCATGTTTTTATGTGATACTGAACTTGGTGGGTTTTTGCACTTGCTCTGTTTACCGTGCGTGATCAGCAAGGTGATAATTTTATAGTAAGGACAATAACACTCCAGCTATGTGGGGACAATGGGAGTTGTAGTCATGTAACGCACACTTCAACTATCAGGGGGATGATGGGGATTGAAGTCATGTAATACACTTCAGCTATTTGGGGATGTGGAGGTTGTAGTCATGTAACACACACTTCAGCTACCAGGGGGATGGTGGGGGTTGTAGTCATGTAGCACACACTTCAGCTACCAGGGGGATGGTGGGGGCTGTAGTCATGTAGCACACACTTCAGCTACCAGGGGGGTGGTGGGGGCTGTAGTCATGTAACACACACTTCAGCTACCAGGGGGATGGTGGGGGCTGTAGTCATGTAACACACACTTCAGCTACCAGGGGGATGGTGGGGGCTGTAGTTATGTAGCACACACTTCAGCTACCAGGGGAATGGTGGGGGCTGTAGTCATGTAACACACTTCAGCTACCAGGGGGATGGTGGGGACTGTAGTAATGTAACACACACTTCAGCTACCGGAGGGGGTGATGGGGGCTGTAGTCATGTAACACGCACCTCAGCTACCAGGAGGATGGTGGGGGCTGTAGTCATGTAACACACATTTGAGCAACCAGGGGGATCGTGGGGGCTGTAGTAATGTAACACACACTTCAGCTACCGGGGGGATGGTAAGGGCTGTAGTCATGTAGCACACACTTCAGCTACCAGGGGGATGGTAATGACTGTAGTCGTGTAACATGCACTTCAGCAACCAGGGGGGTGGTGGGGGCTGTAGTCATGTAGCACACACACTTCGGTTACCAGGGGGATGGTGGGGACTGTAGTCATGTAACACGCACTTCAACTACCAGGGGGATGGTGGGGGCTGTAGTCATGAAACACACACACTTCAGCTACCAGGGGGATGGTGGGGGCTGTAGTCATGTAGCACACACTTCAGCTACCAGGGGGATGGTGGGGGCTGTAGTCATGTAACACACTTCAGCTAAAAGGGGGATGGTGGGGGGTGTAGTCATGTAACACACTTCAGCTACCAGGGGCATGGTGGGGGCTGTAGTCATGTAACACACACTGCAGCTACAAGGGGGATGGTGGGGGCTGTAGTCATGTAACACACACTTCAGTTATTGGGATCATGAGGGTTGTAGTTGCACTTTTCCCTTTTCAGGGCATGGTGACCTGGATTTGGGCGGCAGGGTTATCTGCAGGTTACAGCCCCCTCCCCCGTCAGAGCTTGGGAGACCTCACATGTCTTCCCCGGGAGTTATCTGAGGGCTTCAGCCGCTCCTCCTCACAGTCCTGCGGCCCCCACCTCACAGTGCAGCCAGATGGAGTGGCCGCATCTCCTACTCACCTCCAGCCTTCTCCGTCCTCCTCTCCCCGACCCCCGGTCTCCCTCTTCAGCCTGCTCCAGCTCTCCCTCTTCAGCCTCCTCACCTCCAGCCTTCTCAGTCCTCCGACCCCCGCTCTCCCTCTTCAGCCTCCTCACATCAGCCTTCTCCTCCGTCCTCCTCCTCTCCCCGACATCCCGCTCTCCTCTGTGCAGCTCCACATGCCACATAAATCATTTCCCTGATAACAGAGTCTGGCTGAGCCAGACCCTATTATCAGAGAGACTCCGGCAGCAGGGGTCTGCTACACATAGTGGCCGACCCCTGCTCCATACGGAGCAGGCTCAGGAGGGGTTAATGCCGCTGTCAGTGTGACAGCGGCATTAACACAGTTACATTTGAAATTGGCGCCGCCGGGAACAGAGGGAGAGAGAGCAGAGGAAGTGACAGGTGGGGGCAGTGAGAGGCACATAGAGAACACGGCCGGCGCTCAGCTAGCCGCCGGCCGTGTTCTCTGCACTATACTTTATGTTTAGCGGCACAATTAGGCAGCTTAACATAAAGTATCGATACCAAGAAATCCTGGTATCGAACCGTTTTTTTGCCCGGAATATCGATAGTAGTATCGATATTTCGGTGCATCGTGCATCTCTAGAGGAAATCAGTGTCTATCACGTCTTCATGCTGTCCTCAGAGAGCATATGTGGCCCGGCATATGTGGAGAAACAACCAAAGGCCACTTTCACACAACGTATAATTTCACTCTGTATACACTCCGGCAAGGATTCCATGTGGACGCAAAAAAAAAAAATGATAATGTCAATTTTGTGCGGCCGTTATTCATTGAATAGCGCCCGCACCAAATTGACTATGCAGATTATGTAAAGTACAGCTCCGGACACACTTTACATTGTCTGCTATGGTTAATAGGAACGCGGGTACACCTGAATGTGCCCCAATTCCAATTCAAAGGAAGTGATTTCATCCGGCCGGTACACAGACAGCTGCCATTCTGTGACACGGCCTCTGTTATATGTAGTGTAAATGAGGCGGAAGGATGTACTTAACTTTTCACACACTGCTTCTGCATCATGGCCTAGTTTTTATTATATAAATACTGACACGGTATGATTTGTCTTGTGTTCTTGTTAATTTAAGCTTTTATTTACCTAATGTTAAGACCGCCTATGGACCAGATTTTTTTTTATCGATATGTAGAACTACAGAAATCTAAAATGGTGTACATTCTATTTCTCATAACTGTACAAGTAAACACATAAAATGTCAAATCTACAAAAAGTAACCGACATGCACATAAGTAACACACCACTAAAACGTGTCTGTCACTGTGCTGCCCTCAGAGAAAGCATAATAAATGGGCTGACAGGCTCTCACTTAAAGCACGGTGGGTCACTTTCCATTATGACACATAAAGTAACAAGGAAATCCCATCTCACTGGCTGGTATAAAGTTCTAATGACTGCTCTGGTCACTCAGCATTCTCTTTTATTCTCTGAAACTGCCCTTAAATAATTGAAGAATGTTTGGATAGAGAAAGCCTTAGTAACAGGTACACTTTAAATACTTCAGCTGAATTATTAATTTGTGTCTGCATTATTCCTTTTAGAAATGAGACCTGTTTTATTGACAGAGATCATACCAAGCATAGAAAATATTCACAGGGGGAATAAATTCTACTAATTCTTACGCATGATAGATTTTTAGTTACATTAGTACCTGCATTGCCAAACCTCCTACTGGATGCCAGGTTCACACTTTGACAGCTATGTGCGTATTTTCTGGCTCGCACTATTAAGAAACTCTCACTTAAACATATAGTCCAGAAAGATCAATGTTTCCAAGTCAATTAATTTGTAAGAACGTTCTCCCATGACCTATACTTAAGAATCCTGTTAAAACATTTGTCATGTAGTGATTTTTTTTTCTTTCTTGTAAAGAACTAAACATCGACCAACAGAAATTACAGTGTATTGTATAGATATAGCAAACAAACAAAAAAAGTGCCAAAAATAACCTAGGGGTCCAGGGTACATTTAAACAAAATACACACTAGCGCAAAGGGCCCTGAATCACCCCTGGTAAACCAAGTAAAACGTAACTTTTAATGTACTAATATATGTTTAAAATATAGACACCGTGATCTTGTTAAAAACACTCTCCCACAGTACACTGATATTTTCATATTTTCAGTCCACCTAACAGTGGTACTGTGCATTGTAACTGAATAGCTGCAGACTACTCGACCTAGGGACTGTGGGAGTAGCTGATTAAAACCTAACACACCGCCACCACAACTAGTTTCACCCCCAAACGGGGCGTCCTCAGGTGTAGGGCAAATGGCCCCCCGTTCCGCCCCCTCCACACCCCCTTCCTGCCCCCCCCCCCCCCCCCCCCCCCGGCATACCCGGCGGAAAGTGGCGATTTGCAAATATTTTATTTGCAAAACGGCCATTTGCAAATAAAATATTTGCAAATCGCCCCTTTCCGCAAAAAAAGTACACCTTTTTGTGTTGATACATGTCGCCCATAGTATACACTCCGGCCGAGATTCCTAGCGGCCTCAGGAAAAACTGACATGTCCGTTTTTTGCGGCCCCTATTCATTGAATAGTAGCCGCATAGAACTGTCAGTTCACACCATTGAAAGTGCAGCTCCGGCCGCACTTTCCACTGTGTGCTGTGGTGAATTGGGATACGGGCGTACCCGAATGCACCCACATCCCAATTCAACAGAAATGAGGTTTATTTGATTAGTACTGCAGTTCCTGTTGGGATGAACGTCACTGATACCGGCCATTTTGTGACACGGCCGGGTCACAGAACGTAAGGTTTCTTACATAGTGTGAACTCGGCTTAAAGATATACAACTCCCAAATGTATTTGTGTAGGCTTATTAAAGCGCATTACCCGCTTTTATGCATAGTCCCTCTCCCAAGAAGTTCTGTAGTCCTTGCCTACAAGAGGAAGTGATGGGGTGAGATGCCAAGGGCTCCTTGCTGAATCATAGCTTTCAACTGCATGTGTATCCTAAGGAAGCGCATACAGTTAAAAGAAGTGCTTACTCATGATCTGAGGCAAGTGCCCCAGATCCCCCAGTTCTAGTTACCACCTGCCAATTTTCACTGCCAGTAAGAAAAACTTTTCCCGGCATTGGCTGGAATATTATTTCATCTGTTTTTTTTTTCCCTTAAGTACCAATAATTAGGATTATCAGATTAAAGTGAATACTGGCACCAGCCTCCCAGTACCAGTAGTGGCTGGGACACTATAATAAATTACACCAATGGCAGATTTTCAGCAGTGTCATTCGCTCACAATGGACCTTGTTGCCATTTTTTTCTTCTTGGTCGCGCACTTACAAAGTGTCTCATACCATTACATATTTGATCTTTAATCTACCTTGATCATGGATTGTGTTATTGTTATTTATGAGTTTGTTTTGTAATTTGGTGAAAAGTTTTGATTACTTGCTATAACTTCATATTTGTTATTTAGGCGATGTGACATGAAGAAGTTCTGGTGTTATTGAACATGTTTCACAGACGGCCATAGTTGATATATAGGTATTTGGTTTCACAACAGTAGATTTCATCCTCAGAAATCCTAATTGAAATGATTGTAGCCAGTACTGGTGTCTGCCCATCTGGGAGTAGACCATTCTGCTGCCTCAGGCTCCGACAGTCTATTGTTGTCTCCTAGAGATTGATTATGTCTGAATGATTCTGTGCTCAAGAGCTAAACAATGCCGGATGAATTTCACCTGATGGATTACTGTAGAGTTAGCCTAAAGATAGTGAAAAGAAGAAGTAAATTGTTGCCAGCTGTATTTACTGATGCTAAGTAGTCCTCATTAAAAGGCTCAATGTATACTATTAAACCAGCAGCAAAAGGGGTTATAGGGGTGTATACTCAATACAGTAAGCACGCAGTTACCTATTTTATCTATATACCTGACTGGTGATGCTTGGTCTAATATTCTCCTAATCTGTCAGACAGCAAATAAATGTGGTCATTATAAGGGAATTTTGCTAATTTTTCAATAATTCTTTAAACGGCAGTCTTAAAGAAAATATCTATCCTAGATTTTTTAAAATTTATTAAACTTAATAAAATAGTGAAATGTAGTTTTTTTTCTAATCTGTTTTATGCTTTGAGTGTAATTTTTTTTTAAATTCTGTTTTCTGTACATTACTATAGAGGCAAGCATCATGCCCGTCTTTCTTTAGAGCGTTCTGAAACGTTTGCAGCAGCTACATGGATAATATGGTGTGTAGTATAAGAGGAGGGTTTTTAGGCATGTCCTGTGACCTTTGCAGAAGTCATTGTACAAGTAGAGAAAGGAGGGGAAATGAAACTATCACTTATTAGCAATCAAAATCCTGTGTTATCTTCCTAAAGCTTTAAAATAATGGTGTTACCTTCCATTGTGATTCTTCTAATGATAATGAGATGACTGCTGAATATGAAGAGTCTGTTTTGAGGCTTAGGGGCAAGAGTGAACATTGCAAATTAAAATTTTTAAATAAAGATTGTGATGTCCCACTTTTAGGATTGGGACAGGAAGACACAAGTGTGGTATCCCACAGTTAAGTGCCCTAGGCACCTGTCGTAAAGTTCTCTCTTCAGTTCAGTGGTGATGAAGGTAGTATTTTGTGCTTTCGCCACTAGGTGTCAGTGTTGCTTTTAAACTTTGTTATGTGTTGAACTGCTGAAGCTAAGCAAAGGGTTACTGTTGTTATTATACAATGTGTTTTGTGCTGACCTATAGGAGATACACTTTCTTTCTCTGTCTATCCCTGCTCTCCACACACAGCCCCTGGGTAAGTAACTAGTTAGCCGCATGTGGCATAAAGTCCAGTCAGAAGCAACCACTCAGACACTCAGTTCCTACAGTCTATCCATTAGATCTACTATGCAGTGCTAGACATTACAAGAGAGAGAAAAGTCAGAGATCAATCCTAGCCCATGATGAGAACTATTTTTCAAAGTGTAGGGCAGTATCCTACAACACAAGAGGAACTAGCCTGGATAGAACAAATCTACCAGAAGGTCTACATATTCTATCTCGCAGTGCAAGTAAACCAGGACACCCTCTGAAACTTAGCTTCAACCAGATAACCACAGCTGGGGCTTTTATCACCCTAGTAGGACGAATAGCTCAACACTGTAGGGCAGAAGGTGGTCAGACAGGAGTCTAAACACGGGTACAAGTATCTATCACTCTCTAGTATCTCTCAAGTACTACATTGGGTTAGGACTCCCTTGGCAAACTCCTCTCCTAGACGCTGCTCTACTCTACTCTAAACTCTCCAAGCACCGCTACAACTACCTCTACTGTATTCTTTTTCTGCAAGTATCTCTGCAGCACAAACCAAGTTGAAGCACTAGAGTCTGTATAAAGATTATCTATTTGCTGTCAAGGTGTTTATACTATACAGAGACTGAACATTAAGCTGTTCTATTTTTATCACTGGGACTCTGCACCAGCACCTATACACATTTGCCACACACCTTGGGTCTATTTTTCCCATTTCTGTGGGTGGCGGTACCGTCTGGGTGGGTCAATTGCCACTCAGGACTACCGTGACAAGAGCCCAACCGACCCAGCGCAACCCAGCAGGTCACCATTTCAGGGGGATACAGTCATTCACTCGACAAAGCAGGTACCAACACCACACCTGTGTGCTGGACTAGCACTGGTGTTACGACATTACCATCTCTGGCTGAGCTGTATCATACCACTGATAACATCACTCCCATTGGTCACCACACAAGGACAGGTGAGCCCTGAAGCTGGCACCCGACCCGCTGTCCCTACCTACCTAGTTGCCTCAGATGCTCTAATGGACAACTGGACGGCAGTCCCTGATCTTATTAAAGTGCAACACTGAACATAACAAGACAATACACAACACAGTGAAGGGAGAGTCAGAAGTCCAAGTCAAAAACCAATTGAGCAGCGAAGTACAAAATCATGTCCAAAGGGGTAGTCAAAGGGTCAAAAGCAGAAGTCAGATAACCAGGAATCAAATACAAACAAAACATTAGGTCAAGTAACTCTAGGATTAACTAGGCACTATCACAGGCAAGAAACATGAGACAAGTTAGAATACTTATGGAGCCTAGAGTGCCAGCTCCAAGTCCTGCCCAGATAGCGACAGCTGACTGGTGAGTCAGCTGTCAGTCAACAATCAGTGAACACACAACACCTTATGCTGATCAGCCAGGGAGAGAAACACTGGCCACTGCCTCAACAAGAAATAGCAGAGCAAAGTAGAGCAAAAACATGAGAAGCATTCTGGCTGCTATGCACATTGTTGTCACTCCCCTTGAAACCGGCCTGAGCGGTTGCTATGTCCGCTTTGGACACATGCATCAGCGACCCCAGGAGCTGAACGCACGGCCCAAGCCCTAACACCCACTCCTCCCTGCTTGCTGTTTGTGCATGTAATAGCTCAAGCATCGAACAGGGAATGAGGAGGAAGCGAGCACTGATCTGACAGGTCGGCGCTCACCTGCTCCTTTTAATAATGCTGTGTAATATGGCCCTAAGTATCAAGTGTAGCTTGGCTTTAGATATATCACATATATCATGACCAGGAGACATACAGACACAATTCTGATGTGGGTCTCATCAGCATGATCACTGGTGCTAGTAAGTGTTGCTTTTATCTTCAAGTGTGCTTACAGGTGACAATTAAAGCAGCAAAGTACCGCTGGTTCCTCACCCTATTTCTTACCCTGAAGGCCTCATTAAAGGGAAATTAACATCACAAGGGGCAATGAGGGATGAAGATAGTTTCCTTACCTTGATCCTCACCACGTTTTTTGTTATGTTTGTACCCATATGCAAATGAGGTGGTTTGGTGCACTGGGTGGGGAGGACCACCACCTTAAGTGAACCCATCCGCTACTGCAAGCCTGCCCCTCCAAAAGAATATTCTTCTGGCACCCTAAAGTGATGTCATTGAAAAACATTGTGTCAATATTCATTACAAGGGGGCGGCGTGGCTGGGGCAGAACAGTGCACCGAGGGTGGTAGTCCCCCCCCCCCAGTGCACCAAACCGCTTCATTAGCATATAGATTAAACTACAAACTTAACGAAAGCAACACTGAGGTTCCAGGCAAGGAAACTTTCTTCATTCCTCAGCACCCAGTGTGCGGTCGAGACATAACTTACTGTTAGTTTCCATTAAGCCTGTGGTCTACAGGGTATTGTTATATGTGAACACTTTTTACTTAAAAGTGCAACATCAACAGTGGATTGACATACTGTAGTGAAACTACACATGGGTCATGTGATATTAACATACAATGAGGTAGACAACAGTCCTGCTGTTAAGCACTAATTACTTAGCTAGGTTATAGATAGATTTATTTATTTTTACATACTGTTTTAGGCTATTTTTTAACAATACAGTTCAGGTAAATAAGCTTCTGATCTACAAGTTTAGGTTTTCGTAGTTAAGAGCCTACAATGATCCCTAAATCCCTTTCTGCTGAAAACTGAATAGGATTACTGACATCTACTTATTTTTGTGACCTTATTAGACCATGACCAGCCTGGAGGCTGCCGCATTGAAAACAAAATCCCAGCTAAACAATATCTCCTGCAGGGTAGCCAACCGGGTGAGAAATTAATTAAAAGACAACAAATCTGCTCTAGAAGAAGTTATAGAACATCAAGTATTTAGTAACTGAATATTATAGGTCTTGTCTGAATGAAATGGAATGTTCTGTGGTTTGCAATTCCAATAAAATATTATGATCTAAGCATCCTATTTCCATGGTTTTACAGGGGTCATTTTATAAACGGAATACACAGGACATCAATATATTGTAGGTTTACAAGAATAGTTTTTTCTAAGTGGAATAGTCTATCCCATGTGTATGATATTTTACTAGATTTACACTCTTTAAAGGGTATCCTAGGCTTTCAAAATTAATGGCCTATTCTCAGGATAGGCCATCAATATCAGATCAGTGCGTGGTTCACTCTCAGCAGGTTGCCAATCAGCTGTTCGAAGTGGCCATGGCCCTCTAATGAGCATTGCAGCCTCTTTATAGTTTACATGTGTTTGTACAAGCACATGTATTCATTTTTATAGCAACTGCAAAAGTATTGCAACTGTGACCCATGAACAGCCTTATCCTGAGAAGAAGCCATCAATTTTAAAAACCCAGATACTACTTAAAGCCTCTTTTTCATTTCAGTGACTTTGTTTAGCTTCCAGATCTTTTCTTTTTTTTCTTACAGCAAAATAAATATTCAACAGCAATTTAAAAAATGTGCAGTGGGTTTCAAGGTTATCATATTATGCCACTATGATAAGTAATATGCAGTTTTTGTTAATAGGGATTTTTATCTCTTCACGTCAGCAATAGGTTTATATACTGTACGTTCCTACTGCTGAAGCCCCATGCAGTAGGAATGTATATAAATGTTCATGCTGTGAAGGGTTTTTAATGTGTGCAGGGCTGCTTCAATGTGAGCAGCCCTGCACACATTAGTGTGCTTGGAGCTGTACATAATGATGGGCTGCCGTGGTCACACAGCTGCCTGTCATTAACCCCTTAAACACTGCGATCTATAGCATTTACAGCTGGAGTCAGTGACTGGATAGGTACCTGTCACTGACTGATCGGGACCCGATCACCTTCCCTTACAAGCAAAGGAGGAATACTTGCCTCTGTCCTGTTGGATCTGCGACTGTCTCATAGAGTCTTCTTGAGACAGACCCTATGTGCAGAGCGACGAAAATACTGAGCAATGGTATGCAAAGGCATACCATTAATCAGTATGTACAATCTAATGATTGCTTGAAATAGTCCCCTAGAGGGACTTAAAAAATGTAAAAAAAATAAAATAAAATTAAAGTTTTTTTATATAGTTTTTTTAAAACCCTTGCCCAATAAAAGCTTAAATCACCCCCTTGGGCAATAATTCAAATAAAAATATGTAAAACATTAAAAAAAATAAACATATTTGGTATTGTAGCATGCAGAATTGTCTGATCTAGTAAAATATATCAATATTCTTTCTGCTCGGGGAAAAGCATAAACAAAAAGTGGGAAAAACCCCACCAAGATTGATGGGATTGAGTCATCTATCAGAAAAAAATTTAATAAAAAGCAATAAAAAATGTTTTTAATACCATTATGATACCAATAAAAACTATAGATCTTGCCTAGAGATGAGCGAACCTCGAGCATGCTCGAGTCCATCTGAACCCAATCATTCGGCATTTGATTAGCAGTGGCTGCTGAACTTGGATAAAGCTGTAAGGTTGTCTGGAAAACATGGATACAGCCAATGACTATATCCATGTTTTCCACATGGCCTTAGGGCTTTATCCAACTTCAGCAGCCACTGCTAATCAAATGCTCGAGGTTCACTCATCTCTAATCTTGCCACAAAAAATGACGCCCCACCCAGCCCCATAGATGGAAAAATTAAAGCATCATGGCTCTTAGAAGGCAAGGAGAAACATTGCTGCAAAGTGACCTGGACATCTGTGCATCAATGACCTTTGGTCATGAAGGGGTTAATGTGAGCAACATACAGTAATAGATTTGTTATGTTATGAAATTAAGCCCATTTTAAATTGAAGCTGACCCATTGATCAGCTGATTCTCAAAGGTCTGGCCTCAGAAACCCCTAGTCATACATATTGTCTATATGAACAGGCCTTGTTTGCCACAATGAGAGCTGATCCTTGTGCATCTTTGGTGAGAAGGGGAACCAATCTCTATGGTGTTCATGTGCTGTTATTTGTTATACGTGGAAGAGAGTAGTGTGATAGACTGCTATTAGAGATGAGCGAACCTCCAGCATGCTCGAGTCCATCTGAACCCGCACGTTCAGCATTTGATTAGCTGTGGCTGCTGAACTTGGATAAAGCCCTAAGGCTATGTGGAAAACATGGATTTAGTCATTGGCTGTATCCATGTTTTCCAGACAACCTTAGAGCTTTATCCAAGTTCAGCAGCCCCCGCTAATCAAATGCGAACGATCGGGTTCAGATGGACTCGAGCATGCTTAAGGTTCGCTCATCTCTAACTGCCACACATCAATTTTAATACACAGTTCTAACAGATCTACATTTTATTTTAAAATAATGCTTTTTCAAAAGAAATAAATACAGCTAAATACAGCCCCGACAGTCTTAGGGAGGAGCCAGATGCAGTGTCCAATGTGTTTTATTTGCAGTGAATAGCCAGTAATGTACTCAGCACTGTACAGCTGGATGATCTGTGGCCCATCAGCATCAGGCAGGCTTCCCGCTCCACATTCTTATACTACTGATACCTGGGAAGGGGTCGCAAGGTTGGGGGGGTTTAGTCATGGGGGGGGGAGTAGTTCACCCTGCATTAGGCACTTGCCCAAGTTCTCTTAAACATCAGTTTAACTACATGAAAATTTTTAAAATGGTCCTGGGAATGGTTTTCTTCATCCGAATCATTCATTCTTGAAACATGTTATTTTGTCCATGAATCCTTCTTAAAGCAGCTACATGTAATAATATCTGTATGTATTTTGGCAGAAAGTACTCATTTGTTGAACAAATCTATCAAAAACTATGGTGGTAGAAGTACAGGAAGTCGGGGCATTACCTGTATCTGTAATACAAGCACTTTTATGCACCCTAAAGTGATGTTCCATTTCATCTGTTTCAGTAAAGCTTAATATAAAATCAGGCACATATAAAATCCTTACATGTTTAATAGCTCATTGATGTTGATGTGTTTTAGATGCCCGTAGAGACTTTTGATTGAAGACATCCACCAGATGGAGACATTTATTCTAGGAAAACATTTGTGATATGTACAAAACAAAGCACGCAATATATATATATATATATATATATATATATATATATATATATATATATATACATATATCAATGATCATTTTTAAGTATGGCAGAAGGACCACTATTTGAAGACCACCTACCTTAGTAAAGAATATCTGCAGCTTTTGTTTTCCAAAATCTTTGCATAGTGCATGGTGTTAACTGATCATGTTATTGTATACTATTGTCTATTTTACTGTGTTTGGCCCAATCTCTAATAACCGACAACATGTTGAACCCAAACCAGCATGGCTTTAGTGAGGACAGATTTCTTTAACTATGTCACAAAGGTGCTGGAAAAAGTTGGTGCCATACATATTTCCTATCTGGACTCGATACAGAGAAGATAGGTAAGTTGGGTATGGGTTACATTTTCACTGGAGCTCTGCTGGAAGTTTATTCTGCAGAATCTAAGCGGACAAAAAATACTGCAAGCAGTCCTGGATGTCTATCTAAATCAGTTAGTGTCAGTTACTGAATAGACCGCCTGGCTTTGTTCTATGGCTACAAATAGATTGAGGCTGTAAACGGAGCCCTGACGGAAATGTTAATCCAGCCTTAGTAAAAACTGGGCTTAAATGGATAATCTAGCTTTCTTCCAAAAAAAAATAAAAAAAAAAATAGCACAACCCTTGTCTTCAGGTTATGTGTGGTATTACAACTCAATTCACATTAGTGCAGTACAATACACAAAAGGGCAAGAGTCCTATAGTTTTTGGAAGAAAGCAGTCATGTTTTCTCTGATCCTTTTATTCCCTGGATAGTACAGTGGACTTGCAGTTGCCTAAATGATAGAGATCAGAGAGTTGTTAATAGTGTGTGGTCACTAGAGAGGTCTGTTCTGCATTGTATCCTATTAAATATGTTTGTGACATTACAGAGGGTTAGGTAGATAAAGTTTCACCAATCACACAAAAATGTCCAATAGAGTTGATATTCCTTGTCTGTAATATGGTAATTGATATGGCTTTACTAAGTAAGTAATCAAAACAATGGAAACTGCAGTTCAATGTCTTCAAAAGTAAAATAATGCCCTTAGGTAGCTATAACCCTGTTTTCATGGTTCTGTATATGGGTCCTTAACACCAAAAAGCAACCTTTCTGTGACATGTTTTTTGCTTAAAGTGTCACTGTCGTGAATTTTTTTTTTGCAGAAATCAATAGTCCAGGCGATTTTAAGAAACTTTGTAATTGGGTTTATTATCCGAAAAATGCATTTTTATCATGAAAAAGCAGTTTGAAGCTCTCCCCCCTGTCTTCATTGTTCTCCTATGGAGAGAGCTAAAGAAAAGACCAAAACAGGACAACAAAGAGTTAATCTACAAATCCCTCACGGGATATCTCCTGTGACAGTCACCAGTGACCTGTCTGAGCTCAGATTACAGCTGTCACCCAGCTCCGTGCCTGTAATCCTCTGTTATCTGCTTTCTGCTGCCGGCTAACTCCCTCCTTCCTCCTCCCCCCTCCCCTCTCCCTAGAGCAGACAGAGTACGACTCCTGCAACAAGTCACAATTTTCAGATTTTTCAGAGTGGATGAAAAAGAGGAAGGAGGGGGGGACCTGGGAAAAGGCTTTTTACATGCAGATAATGGCAGATTTGGCTAATAAACCCAATTACAAAGTTTCTTAAAATCGCCTGGACTATTGATTTATGCAAAAAAAAAAATACGACAGTGACTCTTTAAAGCGATATTCCACTCAAACATAACTTTTCATTTCCCAGCATGCATTACACATCAGAGCCAACTGCCAAGTATCCAGTTCATCTTGTAGTATCTACCCATCGCTGGCTCAATCTGCTTCTGCTTTACGCTGTAAACAAAATATCTATCTACATAGATAGATGAGAGAAAGAAAAAAAACAACAGTGTCTCTTTTCCACTATACTGCTCAGGATGCTGTTACTGTTCTGTTTCCCTGCCCCTTGGCCAGATGCTCACTGATTGATGTGATGTCAGTGGTGGGCAGGTTTACAGGAGACTAAGTGGACCAGGAAGTGAGGATTTTCTGCAGCTTCAGGCTATGTTCACATTACATAAGTACCGTAGTGATCACGGCCGTGATTACTACGGTACTTACGTACTGCTGCCGCTTAGGGAATCCTGGCCGGAGCGTATACACATAGTATATGTCAGTTTGATATGTCAGTCTTCTGCGGCCACTATTCATAGAATAGCAACTGCAGAAAACCCCGTCAGTTGACACAATGGAGCCGCACGCTCCATTGTATGCAGTGGGGAATTCTGATCCGACCCGCATCCGAATTCAGCGGCGGTAAAGATCATCTGGCCGGTAATGCAGTACCCACTTTACTTTCCAGATTCAGGAGGTAGTGGTAGCTTTTCCTGGTAAATTGAATTTTTTATTTTATTTCTCAGGTAGTAAAAGGTTTAGTTTTAACCGTGAATCTTTAACTTTCATTAATGGCTAATACTCTCCTACCCAATATTTTTTCATTTGAATTAGGCTTTAACCTGATTGTCTCATATAGAAAGTTAACAATTTGCCTTATCTATTAGCTGGCACAACCAGTCAGTAATTCACGAGTGACTTTAATATGTGGCGTAATGCAATTACTAGTCTACAGAATGAGTTTTCAACTGCTTTGAGGAATATATGTTGATGCACAAGTAAATAATATTGCTTTCTAAAACTTCTGCACAGTTTATGTGTTAAATGATTGCCAATAGAGTTGCTTCAGAACATAATTATAACAATTTCTAACCATTCATTTCTACATCATCTTTAAAATAACGCAGTATATCACTGGAAGAAAATTACAGATGGGAAATTACTAGCATTGGAAGTGCCGCAGCTTTCCTGCGCTATATATTTCTTCAAATGAAATGGATATATCGTTTTTCCTGATTGTATATTCATTTCATATTTCTCCTTACACAACAAAGTAGTTCAACATTAAAGAAATTTGCATGAAAAACTACAGTCATCATCGTTCCCCTTTCGAAAAAAAAAAAAAAAAAAAAATCCCCTGGTAGCTAAACGCCTTATCTTTTAAAGATTTAACTTTGAAAGGAAATATTGCCACAATTGAAATTCTGCTAATGACATTTACTATGTTATCATGCTTCCTCAGTATTTGTGTAATCAAATTAAATTTGTCGGGTAGGTTTGGCTCAGTGGTCTGAACCTGTGTAGAATACAAACAAGTGGCTCATTTTTAGATGCATTGGCTTTCTTACTCTTTACCACATTACAATTCAATAAACCTCAGTGTGAAAACTTACATAAAAAACTATGTATACTTCTGAACAGTTTCTTGTAGTTATTCATAACTACTCTCAATTCCTGCATTCCACTGAATATTCATATGACTCTTTAACATTAACACTGCAAATAGGATTTAAAGGGGTACTCTGGGCTAGGGGTCTTTTCTGGCTATGGCCGGGAAGGAGGTGGATGAGACCAACGATGTCCACTTACCTCCCCAGTTCCAGCACCGAGTCCTGTATTGCGCTGCTCTGGTCCGCGCTGACCGGGCGCTTCCAACCCACTTCTTGATCTCTGACACGGCCTTGAGACGTGAAGTTTCAAGCCCGGCCAACCAGTCAGTGGCACGGACAGGGGAGGTGTAAGTGGACGTTGTTGGCCTCATCCACCTCCTTCCCACCCATAGACAGAAAAGACCCCTAGCCCGGAGTACCCCTTTAAAGGTAATCAGCAGCAATGAGAAATTTCTGTCGTTTTACACAGCAGTTCAGTTTTACTATTGTAATTTGTGCCCCCCCCCCCACACACACACACAAAATATTATAATAAATATATATAAGTTTTAGTTTTAAACACTTTTACACTGGGTCATAAAAGGGTCATGGCCTTGATGCATAAAAAATGTATGCATGCAAACTTAAACTAGACAGTCTTTAGATACAAGAAAAAATGCAGTAGTTGCCTGTGTATTTTAGTTTTCTCACTGAATCTTCTCCAAACTGCTTTGTGCCGACAACTGCTGAAGTCTTCTTTTTCTCTTAACTCATTTAAAGGGGTACTCCAAATAGGAAAGAGTTAACCCTTCAATTCCCACCAATATTCTAAGCTTGTTTGTAATAGGCCTCTTTTTCATGAAATGGGGTGTTTGTCTGTATCACATGACGACTTACCCCCTGAAGCTCCTCACTGTCTAGTCCACTCTAGTCTCCACTTCTCTATCCTCCCCCCTCCCTTCTGAGGCAGAGGTCATGTGATCTCCATCTCTTCTGTGGGCCAGTTAAGTTGTAACATGTCTTCTTTAACTAACTAACACCTATTAACCTATCAGTGATCACCTGGCCAAGGCTGAGGTGCGGTGCATGTTAATGTATATGGGAGATAATAGCTTCCTGGCCGGGTACTATATATATATATATGTGTGTGTGTGTGTGTATAAATTTTTAATCGGCTCACCGAAATACCCCTTTAAGCCTTCAAAGACATAAAAGGGACAGGCAAACCCATACCTGCATGAGATGTCCAACAGTTGAACAATGTTGCTATATATTGCACTTAGTTGCACTTATGTCAAAAAAACATAACCATGACAGAACAGCTTAACCTGTCTGTAAGTCACGAATCCAGCAATATGTCATGGTTTCCATTGTAAATGAAACCCATGACTCTTGAAGAGGTTAATGGGGTATGTAATACTATGTTATTGTATGTGGCACTGTGCCTCTTCTTCTGCCAGAACCTGTAGCTAAATGAGAATGTAGCAATTTTATTATCCATCCTTGTATAATAATGGGTTTATTTCCATTGATACCTGGTATTCATGAATTCTTTGTCAGCATTTGATCACAACGAGATCTGTTTGTTATGTGTCTAATGTCAGCTTATTATTTTTATAATAAGATATCTTGCGCTCACATTTTTTCCCCATGTATTGTTACAGTAACAAATCTTGCTTTGCAGATACCAAAGCGCTTTGTTGTTACCATTCGCCTTGTTAATATATTACATGTTACATCGCAGTCTTGGCTTATATTTGCTGTCATTCACTGAAAGAAGGTATGTTTAATCTGTAACATTTATTTGTTACAATGAGAATAATAAAAATTCAGGGAAGAAAGGGATGGAGGGTATTGGAGGATAGAACACAGAATAAAGGCTAGAGGAAATATTATTGCAGTAATTCAGTTGTTTGATGATGCTAGATTGTGCCCCCTTTGTTAACCTTTATTTTCCTGGAAATGCTTTGTATAGCACTGCTGATTTTATGGGTGTTTTTTGGCGCAGTTAGTTGCTTGGACAGAAAGACAAGCTCTTTAATTGGATTCCATCAGGCTCACATGTGCATTCTGCATTGTACGTCTCATTAATTTACAATGGGTTTTCCTGACAAGTATCTTTTTTTTTCGCCAACAGTTAAGAGAATTCGCTATAGAATGAAATTCCCCCTGAAATAGAACAGCATTAAAAGCTTTAACCTTCTTAGTTATTCTCATAACCGAGTGATGAACTTTAAACTTCAGACGAAGTTACAGGCTGAGGACAATAACCCTGAGATTCCTGTATGTGATGACACGTAGAATGAGGTAATTGTTTAGATATTGCTGCTATCTGTTAGTTGAAATGGGAGATACTTTTCCAGTTCACAAAGCAGCAGAATTCCACAGTCCTTGTACACAGTATACTACATTATCTTATGTGTTTGTATGGTTTTTTTTTTTCATAGTTCAACAATCATGAAGAACGCCATGCAAAAAAAATCTATTTATCTATCTATCTATCTATCTATCTATCTATCTATACAGCATGTTTTTGTACACTAAGACCATGTTCACACAACTTAAGTTCCATGCTAATCACGGCCGTTATTGCATTGGCCGTGATTGGTACGGAACTTACGTAGTGCTGCAGGCTGAGGGAAACCTGTCTGGAGTGTATACACATGGTATACACTTCGGCCGGGATCCCTAGCATTGCCATAGAAAACTGAACTGTCAGTTTTCTGTAGCCGCTATTCCTTGTCAGTGCACGCTATGGAGTGAGCGGCTCCGGCCGCACGCTCCATAGTGTGCAGTGGGGAGTTCTGATGCGGGCGCGCACAGACTCTGCGGCGCTACAGATAATCCGGACGGTACTGCAGTACTGGCTGGGATAATCTTTTCTGAGACTGGCCGTTCCGTGACCCGGCCGGGTCATGGTACTGCCGGTCTCATGCTAAGTGTGCACATAGTGTGCACATAGCCTAAGGATGCATTCAACTATTAGATGATGATGCTGTAGTGTGTAAGTTATGCTCTTTTATACTGTGTTTTGTGATGTTCCGCACTCCCCCAGGAGTACATAAGGTCAGCTAGATACAGATTTATGCCAACAGCCCCCTGTCCATACAGGCACAGGAAGGCTGAGAGACCCCTATCACTAGCACCAGTAAAACAGGTCAGTAGTACTACCACCAATTCTTTGTTAGCTATAAGCCCAGTCTGTCATCAGGGTTATATCAGGCCAGTAACCAGCCCTGTAGCGTGTAGCATTAGGATGTGGATTTGTGGATCAAGATAAAAGAGCAACCCAAAATTAAATGAAATATTTAATAGCCTTAGGCCTCATTCACATATCCAGTGTTTTACAAGGAAAGTGATATTTTGTCCGCACCATGAAAAACACAGGGCATCTGTTAATTGCATCCATTTGGATGTGCTGGGTTGGGGTCAGGAGGCACTGGTGTTGTCCGGGGGCGCTGTGGGGGGCTGACAGGAGAGGGGAGAGATGGGAGTAGGCGATAGGAGCGTGGAGAGACAGGAGTGTTGACAGAAGCAAAGGAGATGGGAGCAGGTGACAGAAGTGGGAAGAGACAAGAGCGTTGACAGGTGCAAGGGATATGAGAGCGGGTAACAGGAGTGGGGAGAGATGGGAGCAGGGGAGATGGGAGTGGGTCATAGGAGCGGGGAGAGACAGGAGCATTGACAGGAGCAAGGGAGATGAGAGCGGGTGACTGGATATATAAAAGATACATAAAATGATTAGGAGCAAATACAGGTAGTGATACAAACAGTTTAGCAATAGTCATTTACAGTTACAATGTGGGTCTAGGTTGTGAAGCAAGCACATGGGAGTCATGTGCTGCTAAGCAGTTCCGGGAACTTTCCAACATGGCATGTAGGGCATGGCCTCCCTTGGAAGAAGAACCCCTGCTCACTGCCAACTTGATCCACTGTCAACTTGATCCACTGATCTGCAAAATGTAACTGTTATGTGGCAAGGATGTAGCGTAAGGGGCCTATTCCACGCAGCGATAATCGACCGAATCGGTTGAAATAGAGAAAACGATTAGCCGATGATCGTGTCATCGGCTGATCATTTATTTAGGCCCAAACCTAAAATCATCGGTCACCCACCGCACATTGCTGCGTGGAATAGCGATGCGCGGCGGGCGACCGACGATTCAAGCAGCATACATTACCTAGCAGGGTTTCTTCTCCGGGTTTCTCCTCCTTCTCTTCATCCCAGTCCCACACGCAGCAGCAGCTTTGGTGTGGCCTGACTGAGCTGTCAGACCGCTCAGCCAACCACAGGCTGGGACCGCCGCAGCCAGTGAGCCAATCACTGACAGCTCAGTCAGGCCGCTCCGGAGTTGATGCTGCGAGCGGGACCGGGATGAAGACAGAGGAGAAGCCCTGCTAGGTAATGTATGCTGCAAGGGCTGCAAGGACATCGGTAACGATGTCCCTGCAGCCCTCGCTAAACGATCATCGGGCCGTGGAATAGGCCCAATAAACGAGCACCGATCTAGCAGATGAGCGTTCGTTTACAATATTGATCGGCCCGTGGAATAGGGCCCTAACTCACTAACTTGTTATAGAATTATAGCTCCTGGACGTCGAATATGTATTCTTTTATCTAGCTTCATTTAGCTTGGTCCCCAGTAGGGATCCTACTATTAGAGTCTTGGTGCCTGTAAGACTATGAAAGGTAGAAGTTATGACACTTCGGGGCCTTGAGGGCTTGGGACAGCTGGGCCCTCTGTGGCTGTGATCTAGCACAGTTAATAAATCATAATAAAAAAATAAATAAATAAATATATATATATATATATATATATATAAAAATTCCATACTCCTCACATAAGTCAGTAGGCATAAACATATCACCAAAATGCACTGAAGTAGAATAGGTTTAAAATGTAAAAGAAATCGACTTAAATAATGTTTAAACGGGTTATCCAGCGCTACAAAAACATGACCACTTTTCCCCTGCTCTTGTCTCCAGATTGGGTGTGGTTTGAAACTCAGTTCCATTGAAGTAAATGGAGCTTAATTGCAAACCCCACCTGAACTGGAGACAAGAGTGGGGCAAAAGTGGCCATGTTTTTGTAGCGCTGCATAACCCCTTTAATAATGATCCCTATGTTTTCTATGTAATCCAGCTTTACGAATCTCTAAAGTAATGCTGTTCATAATAATTTAAATGACCAATCCCATAAATATCCATATTCTGTATACAGTATTCTGGAGTTGAAAAAGAAATGCAGTATCCATAGTGGATGCAACTACTCTAAATATTTAGGCATGTTTCCTGTTCAGTACAAGGAGAGTTTATTGATTAAAAGCACACTTTATAAATAAAGCCATGTTCTTCCATAAAGAAGGCAAGTATATCCACAAATAAAAACTATTAAAAATATAGTAATACAGTACAATAAATGGCTCATCTAACCTGTGGGCAGCCAATTACACAGTCCTAGTACTTAACTCTTACTAAACATGTGCAGTTCTTTTTCTTTTGTACATAGCTTTGTGCAAAAAATATTTTCCCTGTGGTGCATGATAGCTTTTACCATAGGCATTAAAAAGCCACTAACACGTTCATTTTTACGTTGTAGCCAATTTTTTATTTTTTGTTTTTGTGGGACCAGTTGTATATTTGAATAGCATCTTTGATTTTTCTATATAATATATTATGGATTTAGTTTATTGTGGTAAGTTTGGTTGATGATGATTAGCTTTGGACACTCACCAAGGGATTCACCTACTCCCCTCTGAGATAGCCCAAGCCTTTTTCTGTATATACAGTAGATCATTGATAGCATTCATATAATGCTGATTATCTGATGTATACACACCTTCAGGCTATGTTCACACTGCGTATATGTCCGGCCGCATATTTTCGCGGCCGGACATATAAGTGGTAAACTCCGGCCGGAGATTTACGCTACTTGCGGCCGGCTACGTACGGACCGCGAACTTACGCCCGTAGTCTACTTACGCTTCCCAAGCGCCCTACGCAGCGATCTGACAGCGGTCTTTTACTTGGAAATCTTCGCCTAGCCCTGGACACCCCACAGAACCTTTTCGATCGGCACAAAAAGCTGCAAAAAAGAAGAAATCACCACTACGTACTGGACCGCATGTATTGCTACAGGCGTAAGTTATGGCATTTTCGTCCTCAAACAATGGTCTGGTTCATTTTTTACGGCGCCGCGTACGATCCGGGCGTAAGTTTGTACGTAGTGTGAACTGTGCAGCCGTACATCGTATACTTTCCATTGTACACAAACTACGTAAGTCTCCGGCCGCTTATTCACGGAACGCGCTACGGCCGGAAACTTATGTAGTGTGAGATAGCCTCATTCTGCACCATCTCAGTGCTGTCTTCTGAACAATATGTTGAACAGTTCCACAGATATGTTCTTTGTAATAAAACTAACATCTTGCTATGTAGGTGATAGCAGTTGTAAATATCTGATTTGCTATATATAACACAAAAAAGGAGGGTATGCACCACCTAAAAATTGGGTACTCATTGACTGACATACCATAAAAA
The DNA here is from genome assembly GCF_027789765.1 of Dendropsophus ebraccatus. Classification (NCBI taxonomy): domain Eukaryota; kingdom Metazoa; phylum Chordata; class Amphibia; order Anura; family Hylidae; genus Dendropsophus; species Dendropsophus ebraccatus. The sequence continues at coordinate 97,543,934 of NC_091459.1, forward strand.
ACAATTCATTAGGAAAGGAAAGAGATAGTGTATCATATATGGCTCTCCAAATAAAATCCTAATCCATATTGTCCCTGCACAGTGAACAGCATAAGTGAAAAAAAATCAGAAAACTAATAAAAAGCTATGAGAAATTCCCATTTACACCAAAGATGATGTTATTTATTTACGGTGCAAAAACTTAGCCCCCAACCACCCCTATAGGTAGAAAAGTGTTATGGCTCTTAGAAAGTGAGGAGCAGAGCACTGCTTTATTGTGACCTGGACAACTGTGCATCAATAACCTGTTGTCATGAAGGGGTTAAAGAGCAATAAACAGAATAACAGTATCCACAAACAAGCAGTCATGAATAAAATGCAAAAATACATAAAAAATGAAAACAGATATCACCATGTAGGGGGAGGAAGACGATGTTGCGACCAACAAGTTCCCTATGCGTTGCATCTCATACTGAGACTCAGGGGTAAGGGTGAAGAATATGCTATAGGGACGTGTTTTAATATAATTTCCGTACGAATGCATCTGATTTACATGTGCCTTTATACTGCACCACTGTCTCCTAAACAATAGGAACAGTTTCCTAGACTTGTATTTTATAAACATTGGTGTATAAGCATCATAAATTCACAAGTAGTAGATTTCTTACATAAATATTGCAATTCTTTGCAGAAATCCAAGTGCTTGCCAGTGAAACAACCCCATTTAGTTGAATGATGGTTGAAGAGGTGAGTGACTGTAAAGGGCAGCAGAAAGGGACCTTATGTGATATCAAGCCCGATTTGGCTTTGGGCCACCCCAGGGAGTAAAGTCTAAGTGCCCTCTAGGTCTTTACCCTTTATCCCACTCCAAGATGCAGAAGCTGGACTTCTGTGACTAGAGGACACCATGTCGCTTCACAAGAATCGTCCTGTTGTAGGTATGTCGCCAGAGCAAGGCACTGTAGAACAAGCTGAATAAGTGTAGCCAGCAAGTCAGATCCTCATTGAACGAATCAGCTCTATATAAGGGATGTGACAGCAGTGTAACCAATCCGATGCAGGATCAGGGCAGGAGGCTTCTGATTACATCTGTATTTTATCTTAATGCCACGGGTGGAACCTAAACAGGGAAGAAGTGTAAATCATTCCATTATACTTCTTTACTATGCAGGTTACACTCCTAGTTTAGACTTACAAATACCAATGCAAATGACTTTTTGTTAGAAGTTAAGTTGAAATAAAAAGTATAGCCACATTTGTACAGTTTTAAAGATGGGCCTCTGTTTTTTTTTTTGCTCAATTTAATTAAATTGTCAAATTGATTTAACCAAATTAAACTAACCACAGTAATAACCGAAGATATTAATAGCAGGGTGACCAGAACATTTCTGTTCAGAAGTCTATTTTATGTATCTTTTTTAATGGCAGGAAAATACAGGACATTGATCTTTGTGTTTTATAGATTGGCATTAAATGTAACAATATAGAAATGATAGCACAGCAGCAACAACCAGTATAGTAATCGACTAACACAATACACAAATGCATGTGTCATTATTTTTCATGAAGTAATACAACACACCACCAGAAAGTCAGATTAAAGGGGTCGTTTGTTAATTAATTTTTATAAACGGCCAAGCTGGAATAAAAAAAAAAATAAAATAAAATAAAAAAAAGCTCACCTACTGTGAGCTGTTGCTGTTTCAATGGTAACCAACCCGTTGCTCACTAATTCCTGCTCCCTTTTAATGCAAAGAAATGCCCAGTTACTCAATCGCTGATTGTCAGCTAGTGAATGAGCACTTCCTTAGTATGGTGGTGCCAAGGGATCACATCAGTTGAGAACACTTTTCTTTGTTTTATTTAATTTTTTTTTTTTTGGCCCAGCCTGACTACTTTTAAATTGATAAAACGGCCTCTGGTTTGTAATGTTGTAAAGTTTTCACAGCAGTATTATTTTTTATGATGCCAACCTTTTTCAGATTAAAACTTGTTTGGTGATTAGCTGATCGGCACAGGTCTGACTTTAGAAACTGGCTATATACATTTATTTAAAGAGTAACTATAATTTTTTGCTGCCGTCAGGATAGATATGCTGTTAAAAGCCAGCTGCTGGCATGTCTATTCAGATGCAAGCTGAGGACGGAATTCACACTCACTCACAGTGCAGTCAAGGATGCTGCCGGATGAATTCCGTCCTCGGTGCACACCGTAACAGACATGCCGGTGGCAGGATTTTAACAGCGTATTCTGTCGCCAGCAAGAAATAAGTTAAACTTTAACAAAGAGGCTTTTAGGCTACATTATTTTTAGCCAAAGCCTGGTGTAGCATAGCAATATAATGGAAAGATTAGCACCTTTATCTGTGTTTTGGACCCGCTAGTTTTGGCTAAAATTAGTTGTCAGAATGCTACATGTGACCAAAAAGAGCAGTGGTCACTTCTCTCTTATAACACTTTCAGGAATTATACAAACAGCATTAAAATACTACATTGATGCATTCGGCGTAAAAGCTTTGTTCACAACATGTCTAGCATGAACTGTCCTTTTCATCCAGCTCACTTTTTGACCATCTAGAATTAGGCATCCATCCCCACCTCTCCAAGTAGGCTGCCCTAACCAAAGTGGGCAGTCATTTGTTAACAGCCAAAGCCTCATACCAATACCCTGTGCTCCTTCTCTGACTTATCCTCTGCTGTGGACACAGTTGACAATGCCCTTCTCATTCAAATTCTTTCACTCCTTGGTGTCATAGGCCTGGAACTCTTCTGGACCTCATATGTTACCATATAGATCCTGAGTCTCCCACTCAAACACTAACTCCTCATCTCGAACCCTCATTGCTGACTTCCCAAAAGGCTCCATGCTAGGGCCTCTACACTTCTCCAGCTGTATGTTTGGCCTGAGGAAGATCATAGAATTCCATGGCTTTAAGTACTACTTGTACACTGATGACATTCAAATTTATTATCTATATCTTCCTGCTTTCTAAAACTTAACATGAACAGAATTAATCATATTTCCACCATCTCACGTCATCTAATCTGTCAATGACAGTCAATGGCTGCACTCTTACCTCTGTCCCACAAGTCTGCTGCCTTGGGGTCACTTTTGATTCTGCTCATTCAAACCGCACATCAAGGCCCTTACCTCCTCATGCAGCCTTCACCTTAAAAGCATTTTCTGAATCCACTCCTTCCTCGAATCTGACTCAGTAAAACTGCCGGTACATACCCTTATCATCTCCCACTTGGACTACTGCAACATCCTCTTCTCTGGCCTTCTATATAGAAACCTTGCTCCCCTTCCGTTCATCCTTATCTCTGCTACCTGACTACTTCACCTTTCCCTTTGTTCCTCCTCTTCCTCTCCCTTCTGCCAGTCTTTTCACTGACTACCTTTTGTATAACAAATTCAGTTGAAATTGTTAACCATGACATACGCATACAAGCCCATCCACAACCTCCTCTTCAACCTTTAACTTACAACCTCATCTTTGTACATATCTGACTTAATCTCCTGAAATTGTCTCTCATATAATCTCTGATATTGACAAGATCTTCATCTGTGCTCCCCCCTTGTCTTTAAAAATGATAATAATAAAAGTACAAAATATACAGTAAATGGTGTTCAAATGGGTGTTATCCTTATACAGCCAGTGTCGTGGATGGGGAAGGTCTGAAGTTGCCAAATTACTAAGAAAAAGAAAAGCTGTTGTGCTGCTGTTGATCTGTTGTTTCATTTTCCATATCTTCTGGCCATGTTTCTGGACTAAGAATTTCACAATCACCGAGAAACTGCTTGTTTTCATCTCAGTATTGTAATGGCCAGCTGAATATTTTAATGCTTATCATACAATAGCACAGGGCCTTTATATCATTGGCAATGGTAGTCAGGACTACAATATAATAATGTTTACCATTTACAAGTTGTGGGACACAATTAGACTGTCTGTAATCTCACGTTTCTTTTCATCAGTTTTGTCCTTGGCTTAAAAAATCTGTCAGATAAATCTCTCTGTGTAAAGGCACCCTAATATGAACAATTTTAAGTCAATGATAAACAATCTTGTATGCAGTTGTTATTTGTTAAAAATCACTTTGTCTAATAGGATCCTAATTGTGCAAGCTGTATCTCGGTACTGTAACAAATGGATGGACAGTTCTGTAAAAGCATCTTACTTTAGAGAAAGATGGTTAATTAATGATTAATGAAAGATGTTCATTAATGTCTACCTTTAGGCTATGTTCACACTGCGTACGAGTCCGGCCGCATTTCGTACGCCGCCGTACATGTGCGGCTGAAACTACGGGTGTGGGAAAAATAGACATGCGGCCGGATGCGTACAAACTGCGAACATACGCCCGCAGTACAGTTATGCTTCCCTAGCTTGTTTCGAAGCGATCTGAAACAGGTCATTTACTTGCGCTGCCCAGCCCCATAAACCCCAGCGCCCAGCTCCGTAAACCACACAGAACCTTTTGGATCGAAAAATCAAGTTCAATAAATTTAGTGAAAATGCTTCTTCTCCCTAAACTTCTATACCTATGCAGAACAATTCCATATTTAATTCCACAAGTATTAACAAATAAAATACAATCTATCCTTTTAAAATTTATATGGGGAGGAAAGAGAGCTAGAGTAGCAAAACAGATACTCTTCAAAAAACTGAAAAATGGAGGAATGGGAGTTCCAAACATATCAGCCTGTAATATAGCAGCTCTACTAGAACAACTGGCTACTTGTTGGAATTCCCCAAACATAAATAGATGATCAGACATAGAAGATAATATTACAGAGAATTATAATATGAAACACTTCATGTTAGCCTCTGTTTTTAAAATACCCTCTCCTGTAACCCCTCTAAAATCTATACTCCTATGGAATAAATACATACTAAAAAAACACTGGATCCACCTAACAAAAGAAGAAATTCCATTAAATATATTAAAATTGACCATACCAGACTTACAATTAGACTTATGGCTAAAAGCGGGTTTTTGCACATTGGCAGACTTTCGTGATATTACTCATATCCCATCCTTATCTGATTTGCCACCTTCTATACCCCATACTCCATTTTTCTTGTCACAATATAAAAAGATCACACAATTCATAAAAAAACACAAATGGTCTCCAAAGCCCATAAAACTGACAAACGTACATAAATTTTTCTTTAATTGGAACGGCTTCCGTAAGGGTTACACACATATATACGATCTTCTAACAGATAACACAGGACCTGAATCCGAAAAAAAGCTACCCTACATGCAGAAATGGGAGGAGGAAATGGGCACTTCCTATACATGTGAACAATGGTACTCGGCCATTAGACAAATCCATCAAAACTCTAAATGCATAAATCATCTAGAACTCATGCGTAAAATACACCTAAGATGGTATCTTACACCTGCAAGATTATCCCATATTATTCCCGATCACTCCAATCTATGTTGGAGAGGTTGTAACCAAATTGCCAACCAAACACACATGTGGTGGACATGTCCCACCATAACTCAATTCTGGAATGAAGTGTTCGATCTAATCTCAAAAATCTCACACAATACCTATAAAAAAGATTTAGCGCTTGCTATACTAGATATTAACCTATCTTCATTCCCGGCCCAATCCAGAACAATTATACAACACATTCTAATAGCAGCCAGATTATCATTGGCGCATGGATGGAAGTCGCCCGATCCTCCTTCAATCCTAGAAGTTATTAACAGAGTAAATTCACAATGCTCCCATGAAACTTTTCTATGTCCTGTTTCTACAAATAATATGAAGATAAAAAAACGCTGGAAACTTTGGACTACTTCACCCTTTACGAACTAATATATATACTGTTACATTTATTTTTATGTTAACTTTAAAAATATTAAGTTTATAAATATTTAATATTGGCTAAAGTACCCACATATATCTTATGTTTTACTCATTTCGTCCTTTTGTTGTAATGTTTTATTGTTCAGGCCAACTGTAGGCCTTGTTTTGAAATGTTATGAAAATCCAATAAAAATTTTAATTTAAAAAAAAAGAAAAATCAAGTTCAATTTGGCTGAAATAAGTACTTCGTACAGGACCGCATGGAAATCCACGGCCGTGAGTTGGAACATTTCTGTCCTCAAACAATGATCGTGTTCATTTTTCACAGCGCTGTATACGATCCGGCGCTTTAGTAGAATTTTCTTTCTCCCTTCCTTCTTTCTTTTTTTTTTTTCCTGTCTGTATATGTGTATGTATTAGCTGCTTCTGCACATACGAACAATGATTACTGATTTTATATTGAGGGACATCTTGAGTGGCACAATTTCATTTTGTGCACACCTTTTCCGAACCTAAATCTTGTATAAAACAACAGCTTAGGCTGTTGGCATCTATGGGTACAATATGTTTCATGTGAAATAGGTAATTCCATGCTGCTGTTTGTATTTTAATGCAAGTCAGAATAACTGAGGGCACTTGCCAAGATGTTCCATTCATCTTTATTCTTCTCAAATCAATACGTACGAGATTGCTGATGACACCAACACTTCCATGCTGGTTGTATTTTAATGTCTCACTTGCCTTCTATCTTTAAATATATTTGGATAAGGCAAAGTAACTATTCATATGGCCTATACAGTGCAAGCTGCATAGAATAGTTACACTACCTTACCCACCAGGGCCGGACTGGGACTGAAAATCAGCCCTGGCACTCACACCCCTCCAGCCCACATACCATATCACACTTAGGTCATGTTGTGTTGTATTGCAACTCATTTTTATTGACAGAAATGGTGCCAAGTCTATCTATCTATCTATCTATCTATCTATTATCTATCTATCTATCTATCTATCTATCTATCTATCTATCTATTATCTATCTATCTATCTATCTATCTATCTATCTATCTCCTATCTATCTATCTATCTATCTATCTCCTATCTATCGAACTATCTATCTATCTATCATCTATCTATCTATCGAACTATCTATCTATTATGCAACAACAGGCTACAACAGTGATAATATATATAAGTAGGGTCCTAGGGAAATTGTTAGGATATGTAAAATATTATTACACATTTCCTGTATAATGTTAGCACTGGTAAGACAATTTTCTATGCATGATAATACTGTATATCTCTAAATAGCTATTATAGTTACCAAAAAACACCAGTATACAGGAAGCGAATATCATCATTACTGTTACTGGCCAATCTATTATAAAGAGACTGATACTACCATTATTACAGTATGCAAGTAACAGATAATACATCAACTACCATCATCACTACAACATGACTAATACCACTATGCTGTCACTGAATAAATCCACTACGTGAACACAAGTATTACCAATAAAATGAGTATACACAGGACAAATAATACCATGACCACTGCCATCATACAGTGACTGGATAATACTGCTGTACTGTCTATTAATAATATCCCCTTTATACCAACAGTATATAAAATGCAATATTCTACCTCAGCATTGACCAGAGATGAAGTTCAGAGCATTTGGGTTCATGTGAACCTAAACTTACTGTAAGGTCTCTCATCTCTAGCAGTGACCAAATAGAGGTAGAGATGCAGCTATACAAAGGATCTACAGACCTTAAGAGTGTGTTCACACACACAGGATTTGATGCTGCAGATAGCTTTGTTACTCAATGACAGAACCCAGCATCAAATCTGTTGCAGATCCTGTACGTGTGAAGTGATTAAGCATGATTGTGCAGTTACATCCAGTGACTTACAGGAGGCGTCTTCTCTACATGAATCATAAGTGACTTTTTGATAGTCAAAGCTGTCTGTTTTTTCCTTTTCTTTCCATCTGGCTCATCCCATCATGAAGATTTCTCCAGCCATGACTCGTCTCCCCAGAATCTGCGAGACAAACACTTTAGGCTCCACGCTCCAGCACCAACCTAACCTTATACCTCATCATAACCTTATATTCCCCATTGCTTTACACAGTAACAGTGCCCGCTCTGTGCTCCTACATAAGCAGTCAGGCCTAATATGTGCCTCCAAATAGTAGTCAGGCATATAGCCCCCCACACATAATATAGATGCCCTGTGCAGTCCCACATAATATAGGCCCCCCCACATAGTATAGCCCTTCCCACTGTGTAGCACCCACATAGTATATCCCCCTTTGTAGCCCCCACATAGTATAGCCACAACATATTATTCCCCCCTTCTTGTATCCCCCAAATAGTATAGGTCTCTGTGTAGCCAGCCCCCACATAGTATAGTCACAACATACAGGGATGTCACTCAGTATATGCACAGTATACAGGGATGTCACTCAGTATATGCACAGTATACAGGGATGTCACTCAGTATATGCACAGTATACAGGGATGTCACTCACTATATACACAGTATACAGGGATGTCACTCAGTATATGCACAGTATACAGGGATGTCACCCTCTATATACACAGTATACAGGGATGTCACTCAGTATATGCACAGTATACAGGGATGTCACTCAGTATATGCACAGTATACAGGGATGTCACTCACTATATGCACAGTATACAGGGATGTCACTCACTATATGCACAGTATACAGGGATGTCACTCACTATATACACAGTATACAGGGATGTTACTCAGTATATGCACAGTATACAGGGATGTCACTCACTATATACACAGTATACAGGGATGTCACTCAGTATATGCACAGTATACAGGGATGTCACTCAGTATATGCACAGTATACAGGGATGTCACTCACTATATGCACAGTATACAGGGATGTCACTCACTATATGCACAGTATACGGGGATGTCACTCACTATATGCACAGTATACAGGGATGTCACTCACTATATACACAGTATACAGGGATGTTACTCAGTATATGCACAGTATACGGGGATGTCACTCACTATATGCACAGTATACAGGGATGTCACTCACTATATACACAGTATACAGGGATGTTACTCAGTATATGCACAGTATACAGGGATGTCACTAACTATATGCACAGTATACGGGGATGTCACTCAGTATATGCACAGTATACAGGGATGTCACTCACTATATGCACAGTATACAGGGATGTCACCCACTATATGCACAGTATACAGGGATGTCACCCACTATATGCACAGTATACGGGGATGTCACTCAGTATATGCACAGTATACGGGGATGTCACTCACTGTGTAGCCAGCCCCCACATATTTCCCTCCCCCGATAGTATAGCCATAACATATTATCCCCCCCCCCGTGTAGCCCCCCACATAGTATAGGTCCCTGTGCAGTCAGCCCCCACATAGAATAATCACAACATATTATCCCCCCCCTGAAGCCCCCACACAGTAAAAGCATCCCTCTGTAGCCCCCCACATGGCATTTTCCCCCTGTACAGCCCCCACATAGTATAGTATAGAGGGGTCTATAACTCCATGTTATAGGCCCCAAGTAAAGCTCCCACTGTGTAGGAGCATTCATGTAAAAAACAAAAAAACAAAAGTATACTCACCTCTGGTGGATCCAGTAGGTCCTCTCTGTTCCTCTCTGGTCTGGTGCTGTTAGCTGCTTACATATTCTGTTACCAGCAGCCCGATGCAGCCCGGCCCCGGAGGCTCACAGCTCCAGCCCCGCGGCGCCTGCATCTCTCTCCTCTCCTGCTCGGGCGGGCAGCAACTGATGACGTCACACGTCTGCCGACGAGCAGGAGGGGAGAGAGATGCAGGCGCCGCGGGGCTGGAGCTGTGAGCCTCCGGGGCCGGGCTGCATCGGGCTGCTGGTAACAGAATATGTAAGCAGCTAACAGCAGAGGACGGCAGCAAATGCAGGGCGGCCACACAAAGTTCTTACGGCCGCGGCGGGCGGGGGGCGTGAGCGCGTGGTGGCTCGTGGTTTACTTAGCAGGGGGGCTGGTCGGCGGCCCTCCGACTGATAATCTGAGCAGCCCAGCGGGCATTTGCCCGGCCTGCCAGATTATCAGTCCGGGCCTGTTACCCACTGTAAGCTGCTCATTATTCAGATGAACACATAAAGTGATTGATTTTCACTTTGTATTTTGGTAGATTGAATGTTAACAGCAAATATACTCTCCATAAAAGCCTTAAATGCTCTTCTTATTCATTTTAACATGAACTGCCAATTCTAGGCCATGTTCACACTTAATAAAACAACGTCCTTTCTGTGACCCGGCCGGATCACATAATGGCCAGTTTTACTAAAGATCATCCCGGCCGGTACTGCAGTTCGGATGTTGCACACAGTGGTCAGAACCGCAAGCTCCATTGTGTGAACTGACATGTTTTGTGCAGCCTCTATTCAATGAATAGCAGCCGCAGAAAACTGACATGTCAATTTGTCGAGCAGCCGGATGGAATCCAGTTTGGAGCGTATACACATTGGGGGACATGTATAAAAAGGCGAAAAAGCCTTTAGGCGCAGATGGGGCAGTTTGGCGTAAAAATTTTCACAAATGGTACTTGAGTCCTTAAGGATTTCACAAGCTTTCATACGTGCATATTTTGTTGGTATCTTTCTGTGCCATTAAAGGGGGTACACTGTATAAATTAAATTGTGGGGCACTGAATCCCAAATGATACAGGATTGTAATGTGTTGCAGTAATGATATCTGCACTAGTGTTGAGGGGACCTGTCAAACTGTTCTTTAAACCCTTATGCTCAGCATTTATTTTCCCGCGTCTGCAGAAGATAGATGCAGCCCTAGGACTGCCATAAAAACATGGATACAGGGGGTAAGACAATAGCTGTTATTTGACATGGCCATGTAAAACAATGGCCATTGTATTACAGGTGTCACCCAACTGAAACTGCAGTATTGACCAGATGAATATCACTTGATTGCAATTGGAATGCGGACACACTCCAATTTGCCAAAGCCCACAATGTAAAGTATGGCCGGGAGCCGTACTTTACACTGTGAGTACAGGCTATCTTCTACGGCCGTTGTTCCCTGAATAGCGGCTGCACAAAATAGACCTGTTAGATAATTTGTGTGGTCGCAGAGAACTACGGCCATAGTGTATACACTAAACCGTGATTGTATACACTGTAATGTAATTGATCAATGTCATTAAATAAAGGCTGTTGTTGCAACCTGCAACATTGGTCATTGTTTAATGCCACAGTGTGCGAACAGGACCTATAGCTGTTTCCATTTTCCAGGGCTCCAAAGGACCACATCCAACTTCTGTAGCCAGAGGGAATTAAAGGGGTACTCCGGGCAAATTACATAATTTAACACTGCACTTACAAAGGAAAGTTATATAACATTGCCATTTACACTCATTAGGACAGCTGTAATGTTACCCGTTTTTCAAAGAATCAAAGTCCCACAGGAACTTCTGTAGTTCAGGAAGAAGGAAACACATCACGTCTCAACGCTGTTCCACAGGTGCCATATTGAGACGTGATGTATTTCCTCTCTGTCACAGGGAAACCCGCCCCTCAACACATCCTCTGCCCGCCCCACTCCTCCTCTGCCCGCCCCACTCCTCCTCTGCCCGCCCAGTTTTACAATACATACTATATCAGGGCTCCAGATGGCGACCAAAATGGTCGCCAATGCGACTAATATTTTGCAAATGGCGCCCAAATTTATTAATCTGGGCGCCATTTGCGACTGGCCCCGGCGGCGGCGCGCTGTCTCTTTAAGTCCGGGCCCCCGGCTGATGCGCGGCTGCCGGGGGTGTCCCGTCCTATCCCCGGCTGATGCGCGGCTGCCGGGGGTGTCCCGTCCTATCCCCGGCAGCGCGGCGCATCAGTGAGTTGCCTGGGGCCCTGACTTCCGGCACAGGAAGCGCGCGTCAGAGACTCTTCCTGTGTCAGAAGTCACAGCCCCGGCGTACAGGGAGCTCACTGATGCGCCGCGCTGCCGGGGATAGGACGGGACACCCCCGGCAGCCGCACATCAGCCGGGGACAGCGTCCGAAGAAGAAGAGGATCGCCGGGGGAGCGGGTTGTCAGGTGAGTTTGTGTGTTTGTTTTTTTTAAATATTGCTTAGCATAGAGGAAAGGGGGGCATCTATAATGGGGGGAGAAGAGGGGCCATCTTCAAGGGGGGGAGAGGGGGCTATCTATAAGGGGAGGGGGTATCTATAAGGGGGGGAGAAGAGGGGGCATCTATAATGGGGAGGAGGAGGGGGCATCTATCATGGGGGTAGAGGGGGTCATCTATAAGGGGAGGGGGTATCTATAAGGGGGGGAGAAGAGGGGGCATCTATAATGGGGGGGAGGAGGGGGCATCTATAATGGGGGGGAGGAGGGGGCATCTATAATGGGGGGGAGGAGGGGGCATCTATAATGGGGGTAGAGGGGGTCATCTATAAGGGGAGGGGGTATCTATAAGGGGGGAGAAGAGGGGGCATCTATAATGGGGGGGGAGAGGGGGCATCTATAATGGGGGGGGGAGGGGGCATCTATAATGGGGGGGGAGAGGGGGCATCTATAATGGGGGGGAGGAGGGGCATCTATAATGGGGAGGGGGCCATCTATAAGTGTAGGGCAAACTGGCTGCAGACACTGGGAGATAGATATATGCACAATTATTATTATCAGGGCCCCTCAGGTGTCTGTATTGTAGGGGGTCACTTGCATTAGTCACTAGGTGAGAGATATATCTATCTATATACACATCTTGTGGGGGGTCACTATGGCTGCAGTCATAAGTCTAGCTCAGTATGTATAGACTGTTGCAAGCTTTTAAAGGGAACCTGTCACCCCCGGTGCCGGTAGAGCCCCCTATACTCACCTCATCGCGCCGGGTCCCGCTTCTGAAGATGGTCGGGTCACGGAGATCTCAGCCGCTGCAGCCCGGCGTGCACACTGAGAGATGAGTCCAACCCTCATAGAGAATGACGGAGCGCTGGACTCTCCTGTCATTCTCTGAGCGTTGGACTCATCTCTCAGCGCACGCCGGGCTGCAGCGGCTGAGATCTCCGTGACCCGACCATCTTCAGAAGCGGGACCCGGCGCGATGAGGTGAGTATAGGGGGTTCTAACGGGGGGTTGGGAGCCTGTCACCCTGGCACGGGGGTCAACAGGTTCCCTTTAAGTTCAAGTTCAGAAGAGTAAGCCTCATTAAAAGGCTAGCCAAGTGAAGCTGAAGTACTGAGTCAGACTGTATATGGTTGTCAGACTGTATATGGTTGTCAGACTGTATATGGTTGTCAGGTTGCAAGTTTCCATGTTGAACATTTTCAAACTAAGAAAAGAGAGAATCTAAAGGAGGAGGATGCTGTGGCCTCTGCACACAGTAAGTCCCATTTAACATAACATTAATTTTACATGGTTTAAAATGTTGGCGACCAAATATTCTATTTGGCGCCTAAATTTTTCAGGTTAGGAGCCAATGGCTCCTAGGTAAATTTTTTAGTCTGGAGCCCTGTATATTATCTGTCGGGCTCCCTCCTCTGTACGATCTCAGTCTCCTCTGCTATTCAGTCATCCTGGAGATCAGCAGCTGCTTGCAGCATCAGATGTCACAGATCTAATAGGAGGCATTTGGCACCCTTTCAATGCCAGATGCCTGCTAGGAGATCACTGGTGTCTGATGCTACAGGATTCTCCTCCAGAATGACTGAGAAGCAGAGAAGACCTCGGACACCAGATTCAGCTATAACTCATAGTCCAGCAGCTGACAGCAAGCAGCAACATCTTTCTGGAGCTGAAAGGGTTTGTTTCAATGCTCCCTGGAAGATCCTGGCCGAGTTCAAGCTCCTGAAAGATGTTGCTCTGCTTCATAAGCACAATCACCATCATCAAGTGTCAGCATGGCATGATGGTGGGGGTTGTATGTGTGCAAGCTGGAGTTGAACAGCTTCCAGAACTACTACCACCATCATTGTCTCTTGGACAAGATGCTGGTAGTAATTTTTCAAGCTGTGCAACTTCAGGTTGCACAACCACAGCCCTCAGCATCATGACATATTAAAAGTAGACAATGGTGGCTGCAGTTTTTATTCACTGGACACCCAAATAAGGGGTCTGGGGTGTCAGTATTTACCATTACTGCTTGTGTAGGGGACTAAGCTGTGCAGTGGGAGGGGAATAGCTGGAGGGTGGCAGGGAATAGAGGAGCTAGGGATGGAGGGCGGGGTTGTGGGCATGTTTGTGGGTGGGAGGAGGAGGTGGGAGGTTTACAGAGGCAGGCCAGGGAAACAAGGCATTGTGGGGGCTGTAGGACTATGCAGCACACAGACACTGGTCCAAACAGGAAGCTGGAGATGTAATCAGCAGCAACAGAGAACAGTGCAGGGGGCAGCGAGAGCAGCCAGAGTGAGAATAAATGTGACAGAGAGGAAGCCAGTAACCATCCCCCAGTGTGTGAGGAGTTTAGGAGTTTAGATTTTACAGGGGGTGCCTGGAGTACTCCTTTAAATGCTCAATGTCAGGGCTCAGATAACGTTGCCAAGCCTGAACAGTTTGACTAACAGGTTGGCTAAACACTAATCTGCACCCTTTCCATGCTGCCATTTGGCACTCACTTCCTGAAGCTTTGGAAATGCAGCCACATCTGAACTACTCCATCTCACCCTCTCTAGTCCCCGCTCACGTGGGAAATGAGAAATGTATGATCTCTGTCTCCTAAATAGGCCTGGCTTGCTGTAGCTTATAAAAAAAAGTCAGGCCCCCGCATTGACATCATCACTGTCATGCGAGTGAGAGAGCACGCTGTGTAGAGAGGGTGGGTCCCACAATGCGACCTAGTAAGCCTGGAAAGTTGTGAGTTTTTCGTTGGCAGGTAATACAAGAAAATAGGCAACTAAAGGAAAAGTTTTTATGGGGCCACAGGAACAGCGGGAAGAGTCCATTTCTGGCACGGACACGTACGGAGGGGTAGGTGAGTGCACCAGTGACTGCTTTTGAAGCATTTGTGTTTTTTCCACAGCCATCGGATAACCCCTTTAACCCCTTAGCGACCCATGACGTATCTGATACGTCATGGCGCCGCGGGGGGTGTTCAGAGCGGGGTCCCGCCGGGACGCCGCTCTGAACGGCGCTGATCCCGGCTGACACGTGCAGCCGGGCAGTGCCTCTATTAGCCGTCGCGGGTCCCGTTGCCGCGCCGGCTAATTAAGCCTCTAAGTGCAGCTGTCAAACCTGACAGCTGCACTTAGATGCTGTGTTCACACTGCCCTGGTGTCTAGTGGGACGGATCTCCCCCCCGCGATGCGATCGCGGGGGGGAGATCCGTTCTTTTGCCCGTGCCGGGCCTCAGCGTCGGAATGACGCCATAGTAATCTATGACCGATCTAATGGATCTTTGCTGTGTATATACACAGCATTGATCTCTATGAGAGATCAGTGCTATGTATATACAAGCCCCCCAGGGGGGCTTCTAGTTACAGTAAAAAAAAAAAAGTAAAAAAGTGTTTTTATTAATAAAAAATCCCCTCCCCTAATAAAAGTCCAAATCACCCCCCTTTTCCCATTTTATAAATATAAATTAATAAATAAATAAATAAATAAACATATTTAGTATCGCCGCACGCGTAATCGCCCGAACTATTAATTAATCACATTCCTGATCTCGCACGGTAAACAGCGTCAGCGCAAAAAAATTCCAAAGTGCAAAATTGCGCATTTTTGGTCGCATCAAATCCAGAAAAAATGTAATAAAAAACGATCAAAAAGTCGTATATGCGCAATCAAGGTACCGATAGAAAGAACACATCATGGCGCAAAAACTGACACCTCACACAGCCCCATAGACCAAAGGATAAAAGTGCTATAAGCCTGGGAATGGAGCGATTTTAAGGAACGTATATTTGTTAACAATGGTTTGAATTTTTTACAGGCCATCCGATACAATATAAGTTATACATGTTATATATCATAGTAATCGTAACGACTTGAGGAACATGCATAACAAGTCAGTTTTACCATAGGACGGACGGCGTAAATGCAAAACTCCCCGAAATCAAAACAAATTCTTTTTTTTTTCAATTTGACAGCGCAAATGATTTTTTTCCGGTTTCGCAGCATATGTTATGGAAAAATAATGCCTGTCATTGCAAAGTACAATTGGTTTCGCAAAAAATAAGCGCTCATATACGTCTCTAGGTGAAAAAATGCAAGCGCTATGGACTTTTAAACTTAAAATGGAATAAGCAAAAGCGCAAAAGCGCAAAAACGAATATAGGCTTTGACCTTAAGGGGTTAAAGCTCTTTAGAGGTCCATGAAATGAGAGCTGCGGGGGAATGCAGAAGGTTAGCATATTTTGTTTTGTATTTTTCAAATAATGCCCAGCAAGATATCAAAAATATAAGACGACAAACAATATGCATGTAATAAGAATACAATAAGCGGGAGTAGAATTGGCACACAACATGCCACACTTATATCTTCTAATAATTAGGTCTATAATTATGAGAGACTGTGTCTTTTCTAATCCTAATCTAATTTCAACAACTGGGTAACATTGTCGTTACTCGGAAATTCTTTTAGGTCTTCATTGATTTAAATGTATCACAATACTATGAAAAAATCATTAGCTTTTCTAAACAGTAGTGAAGGGGTGGATTGTGACACAATTATGTATTAATAGGATTTCTCGGATTAGACAGGTGGTGTCTGGGTTAATTAACTAATTGCATTATAAAAGTCAATGGCTCGCCTAGGGTGACGCTTATAGGGCCGCCATCTTCAGACTAAATGCACTGTGCGTTTTGTGACTTGTACAGTGTTAGGGAAAGCATAGCTGATGGCATTCGAGCTGGTAAATGATACAGTAATCTTGCACAATGTAATATTAGTGTGACCTTAATAGTGCTGCCTGATGAGACAAATGGATTTTCAATTCTGATTTCATTAAGATGATCAGTCATGTATTTCTGCAGAATCAGAACAATTGACTGTTTAATTTCAATCCAGCTCCGAGCTGAAATCCATGGACTGTATGTAACATGATAGCAGTCCAAGTAATTAGATTTAGCTAGTTGGTTTAGCTTCATGACTGGGTATTATTGAGTCCTTACTCACCACCTTCCCCAAAATAAAGACACAACACCATGTGGATTTTAATCGGCCACAGCAGCCGAGTTTATTACAAACAAACATTTAAATTAAATAACTCAAACAACCTGAACCTATATTCCCAACCATATTAAACGGCGGAGGTGGTCAGATCTGTCACGATAGGCAGGTGAAGACAAGACACTCGACAGTGGGCCCTAAATCTGACCCCACCCACTGTCACCTGCCTACTTGCCTCGGTCGACCCTAGGCGGTCGCGGACAACCACGAAGACAATCCCTATGCTGTATACGTGCAGAACATAAAACGCAGACAAACAGACAAACACAATGCGGAGAGTAAACTAGCCGAGTCAGAAACCAAACGAGCAACGCAGTACAAAATCAGAACCGAGCGGAGAGTCAGAGGACAGGCAAAAAGGTCAGAATCCAGGCAATACCAATGGGAAAGGAAAGGGCAGGATACAAGGGACTGGGGAGCTGGGATCAGAAACAACTAATAGCCAGCGATTAGAGGCTGGCACTGATAACACTTTATACTGGATCAGGAGCCCGGACCAAAGGCTGATTGGTCTGGTCTCCTGAATCCAGACACATAGCAGCTGATGCGCTGCAGGCTGAGTGGCAGAGAGATCCGTCACTCAGCCTGAGCTCAACAGCACTCAGCTGCTCGGCCGGGCGACGTACACTAACGCGAGACCCGCGGCTACCCTGGTTACTAGGGACGCCGTCGGGTCTCCGTGACGTCACCCGGCCCGGCCGAGGAGGGCGGCGCTGCGCTCCAGCCGGAGCAGACGACGCTGGAGCGCGGTCAGGTAAGTTCCTAACAATAGATGTATTGTAAACCATCTGTGTAACCCATCTCATCACAATAAGATAGATATAGATAGATATAACATAGATAACATAGATATTTACCATATTTTTACTATAGAGTGCAGTTTCTAACAAGCAAAAATAAAGTATACGAATCTTAGGCCATGTTCATATATAGTTTTTAGACCACATTTTGAGCCATAAAATATCCACTGTATGCCTAAAAAACATTACAACGCCTTCCCCCCCAAGTGTAGGAAATCCCATCAGAAAATCAGAAAATGAGCTGTTTTTTGAGCTTCAGTATATACTGTGTAAACATAGTCCTCCAAGTATCCCAATGTGCTAAAACTGCTGAACTATTCCCATGCAATCCTTTTTTTGGAGTGACTGCACTGATCAGCAGTGTGGCCGTTTAGTTGTATACAATAGATTGGTTGGGCAATGATTTATCTTTTTTACATAGATGTCTCATTCATAAAGAATAAAGCCCCTATTACATGGGGCGATCTCTGGGAGCATGCAAGCGCCGACCTGTGAGGTCAGCGGGCGTTTGCTCCTCATTCCTTGCTTGCTGCTGGCGCTATTACATGCGCCAATAGCGAGCGGGTAAGTGCGGAGGTTAGGACGTGGGGAGCTGTAAGGGGACTCCCTGAAAGATCTTTAGATCGTCTGGGAAGCCCATAGGAGATGACTGCGATCTGCTGGCGCCACTCCTATTTCACAGGTTGACGGCAGCAGATTGTTTGTTGTCTTTCATGAAAGACAACGATCAGCTGACATTGTTCTTGTCAGCTGATTGTTGCCTTTTACTACACAAAGCGATTATCGCCCGTAATGGCCGATAATTAGCCAAATACGGAGAGGGAGATGTCCATGTACAGACTTGTGTACTACTACAGTGTTTCCACATGGATAATCATAGTTAAGTGGTCCCCATGGGAAGGAAGTAAGAGGATTGTAATAAAAATCATTTTGCAAAGCACTTTTTTATGTAGGAAATTTTGATGTAAACATGTAATGTGTTACATTTAAAGGTGGTTGTATTGCAGGAGATGTGTGCAGCTGATGAATTATGGGTTTTTATACCTGCTTGAAGGATGTGATCATTCAATGAATGAGTTTGCTTGTGTGTTGGCTGATTGCTGGGCCTATTACACAGAGCAGTATCGGCCTGTTTGGCTGGACTGCTACAATCTCAAGAACAAAGGTTCAGAGTCTGTCAGAATGGAGTGGTAGTCACGCTTGCTTATTGCCAATGAAAGTTGATCCGAGCAAGTCAGCAAGGGAAACTAGTATGAGCTAGTATTAGGACCTCCATTTTTGAACAGCTCTTAGGAATTAAACAATGTGTGTGTGTGCATCCAGCGCCACTATATTCCCCCTGGTAATATGTTACTAATGCAATAGGATAGCACTTACTCAGTTGTCCTGTATGAGAATGCACAATGTCGTCTATTCCTCCGTTCCGTCTTGGCAAGGTAGCAGCTGTAGTCACTGTAACCGTAGTCACTGTCACTGTAACCGTTTTGGAGATATGATGAATTAGTCTGTTGAAAGTATGCCGAGAGTGCGCTCCGGCCGGCAGCGCGACCTCAAACGGCTTCAGCGTTCCGTTCCGTGTGTAGAATGTGTAGAAAGCTCTTAGGAATTATTGTATTAACTCTATCAATATCCTAGACGACCAGGGAAGCTGGCATTAACCCTTTAAGGACACTTTGGTTTGTGGCCTTAAAGAGAACCAATCACAGCTATAACGTTAATAGAGCTGCTAAATTGTTCTCTTACCATACTTTGTCTGCCATCTTGCTACAGCTTATATAGGAGAAAGTGTGTTTTATTCGAGCAGACGCTGCATGGAGATAGGCCAGAGGTAGTCATCTGGGCCGTAAGCAGTCACGGCTCTTTGCCTGTCACTGCGCTTTGCAGGGATGATTGACAGGCAAAGAGGCCTTTTAAAAGCACTAGTTGTAAAATAGTAAAATGGTTTGAGTTTTATTGGGGGGAAGGGCTTTGTCATTAGATTGCATACACTGTTCAATGCTATGCCAATGCATATTGGCACTCTGCGCATAGAGTCTGCCTGAGGTAGACTCTATGACCAGACTGCCGATTGAACTGCACAGAGATAAGTATTAGACCTCTGGCAGTCAGGAAAAACTCTGGGGGTCCAGATTGGAAATTGACAGGAGCTCAGCTCTGTGATTGGCAGCATTTAAGGGGTTAATGAGAGGCGGGAGCGCAATCATTGCTGCCTGTCTTTAGCAGTAAGGAGCCTGTTGTCATGGATACCCAGCTATCACAAGCAGCAGCTGGGCGCCCAATTAACACCTGAGGCATGCTAGGCTGGTCGGACTGAGTTATACGGTGGCCTGTAAGCCTATTAGTAAGACTGGAGCACCAGGCCAATTACAGGCAAACGGTGGTCCGGAGTGACATCAGGAGATTTAAACGGACATCTTCTCTATGCCTCAGCTGCCTTTGATTCCTTCCTTCCTGCATCACTAGTTTTACCCTTTCGTGTTCTCCTGTGGGACCTTTTGCCATTTTACCTATGTCCCCGGATCTTGACTTTTTACAGTGCCAGTGACCCCTTGTCTATTGGTTTATCTACTGGTTTTGGCTTTGATTTGATTCCTGTTGTTACTTTCTTAGTTTTCCCCCCGGCTTGTTACTTGGACTGGTTTTGCATTTTGTGGCTGATTTGTACCCGGCTGGTTCTTACCCAGACTGTGGACTGTTCTACCCATGAGGAGGTTGCTGCCAATAGTAGATTGTCCAAGTAGGCAGGGACAATGGGCCTGGGCTCAGAACAGGGCTCACTGGTCCCATATGGACGTAATAGTTATATAGCTATTACTGTAACAGCTAATAGCTTAGGATTCTTACTTACAACTTCTCTCTCTTATTTCATTACGTAATATGTGTGGGAGCCAACAGATTCTGTAGCATTCCTGTAAGACAAAAACAGATTGTTTCTATCATTGTTTTTCAGAAGACAATACAGCAGATAGATGTACCCGCACCTGCTTGCTTTGTAAATTAAATTTCTATAGAAACATTGGTTGCTAAAAAAGTAGCTGTATCATAACCTACTACTATAGCAAATCAGAATGTTTTAATTCAACTCTTTACTTGGTGCAATCCTTATGACGCCTCATGATGGAGTGGGTTCAAGACACATGCCCGCTTCATACCCAGCAGCAACTGGATGTTTGTAGCAGCCGAGGGCCACCTCTAATAGCCGCCACAAAACAATCTCTGCTGCCAGCTATTGTAACAGCACTGTCAAAACTGACAGCGGCATTAAAACAGTGCAGTTACAACACTGATGGTTCAACATTTGGTTGGGTAAATACATTTTTTTTTACATAGTATATCATGATGGAAACCGTATATACTGGGTATTCTTGTAGTCGTACCAATCTGAGAAATAGGGATAACTTACCGATTTTTCTAGATGGTAAACAACCTAAATATTTTATAGTAATGTGAAGGATCTCATTCTAAATATAATTGGTCATAGGAAAAACAAGTCTATGACTATGTAGATTTTGGTAGAGTTATGGTTCTTAGGAGGGAAGGAAAAAATTTAAACCCAAAAATTTACATTAAAAGGTTAAAAGTAATGAGTGGAGTAACAGATCTTTTGTGATTAGTTAGAATAATCCCCGATCATCTTTTCCCCATTAGGTTCAATGGTAACTGATTGAAAAATCTATGTAAATTGATCTAATTTTGTACATTAAGTGCCACTCTCTGAACTCAATGCATGATAGATCAGGGTTCTTAGACTCCAGAGATTTGTTCTATCATTTGTAATTATTTATTGAGTATGTGATTGAATGTTATGGGTGAAATGATAGATCTAGATGTAGAAGATGTAGAAGTCTCCAGTCACTTAGTTCTTTAATTACACTCATGACTTTTAGGATTAAGTTCATTTCCTCTGATATATCTAGGCTTGATTAACAAATCCATGGTTATTTGTGTTTACCTTGCCTAGAGGTGCATTCGCATATTTGCAATTATTGCATTTAAAGTCAGGAATGGATTTTAAAAGAGAAGAAGACACAGTCTTTCCCTTATATGTCTGCTGATGCTTAAATGGGTTATCCAGCGCTACAAAAACATGGCCACTTTCTTTCAGAGACAGCTTGAGCGGGGTTTTGCTACTCAGTTCCTTTGAAGTGAATGGAGCTTAATTGCAAACTGCACCTGAACTGGAGACAAGAGTCGTGTTGTCTCTGAAGGAAAGTAGCCATGGTTTTGTAGCACTGGATAACCCCTTTAAACTGAAATGTTGCCCTCTGAAAATCATAAGTAAGAAAGGTTTGGGTGCAGAAAATATTCAGTATATAGCAGTATCAGCAAAGATGACTTTATACCTGTAGATAAAAGCCATACAGTTACCAAACAATACCACTATATTAAGAACAAATAGTATGACCATACTATACCAATAGTAACATATATTTTACTGTTGTACTGTTATTACAGAAACCTCACAGTACTGACACCA
This sequence comes from Dendropsophus ebraccatus, assembly GCF_027789765.1. NCBI lineage: Eukaryota > Metazoa > Chordata > Amphibia > Anura > Hylidae > Dendropsophus > Dendropsophus ebraccatus. The sequence goes on from NC_091459.1 coordinate 97,566,227, forward strand.
ACATTACCTAAAAGTTCAAAAAATACTTCTGCATTTTGAACACATATCACATCTCTATAGTGACAAAATATTATTACACAATATTAACACTATAGGGACTATATATTAAAAATACCTCCAATACTAATAATAGATTAAAAAAAAAAACCTCTATATAAAGTCCAACATTACTCCCATGAAGTGACAATATTGTGATTACAGTACAGTTACATGCAGTGACTCACAGGGGGGGGGGCATTTTGATGTTTACTTTCCCTTTCCTTCTCCATTTGTTCCGGGCAATCATGAAGAATTCTTTTAGCCATGACGTGTCCCTGTAGCTTCTGTTGAACAAACATCTTAGCCTCCGGTCCTAGCCTCCTCACCACTGTATAAACTCCTTATCCACAGGTCCCCATTTAAACCCCACACAGTAATTAGTCTGTTCTGTGCTTCCACACTGTAAATATCCCCCTTTTTGCTCTTTTTGCCATGTACTATCAATTCTATGCCTCCATAATATTATAATGACACCTTATTTGCATCCTCATTAAAAGAAGACCTCAGATTATAAAAATATCCTTTCTGTGCGTGTCACAATATTGCCATTTTCTGTGGCCTCAAGTAGTATAAAGTTCATTTTTTTGCCTGTAAGAAGTATGACGCTTTTCACTGCTTGAAAAAGGCTCCCTATAGCTGAAACATTGCATACTGGTGTGTCATTGAACTACTGAACTTCATCTTGGACGGGCCGGTGTGGTGAGACGGGCACCCACTTTATTCATTTGGTTTGTGCTGTTGTGACTTCCTTGTGCTTCAGTATTCTGTAGACAAACACTGTTATGCTGTCCGCCTACTGTAAAAGAAGTTATCACGGTGCAGGAAATCCTACATGTCTTTCAGTAATCCATTAATTAGCATTAGGTAATCTCCTTAGTAATTGTAGCTACCGTGCACAACCAGTACAGACGGCAAACTCTGATTACTGGGATCTATGCGATATTTGTCTACACAGTAAACATTTTATTGAAACTCTACTTGGCATTTGCTTTAGGACATTCCCAGAGACGGTAATGACGGTCTATGTAACCATGGGAACAGAAAAACGTGCTTTCCATGTAATAGCTGTAAGCGTGAGTCAGCAGCCTCGCCACATAACAGTGTCTGTAAGGTCTGCTGAAGGGGACGTTTTAATTGGTCACTATCACTAATAGAATTCAGAATATGTAATTAATAAGTACTTTCAGCCCAACCATCTGGCATGGAGCGCTCACATGCTATTTCACATTTCGAGGAAATCGAAATGCTTCCTACACAATATATTTTAAGGGAAGTGTAAATTAACCTATATGTATCTGGTGGCAGCGATGGCAAATCTTTCAAATGAGTATTTTAAGATTGTTAATATGCTATATCCCATGGCCATTGAACTCTTTAGGTCTCAGTAAGGGATATATTTAAAAGATCTTTGCAGCTCTGTGACCCCCTTGAAACCACTTTATCCGCATTATATTTATTTTTACTTAATTCCTTCCATATTATAAAATTCGGGAATATTCTTAGTTTATTATATATGGAATATATATTATGCTATAGTTCTATGCTGTGAGAATGACATTATTTTATATATTCAGGTTCCAATAATCCTACCTACATAGATCCAGATGCCAAATTCACAAATACTTTACTGTAATTTAGTACTGGATTAAACACCAAGTAAAAAAAAAAAAAAAAAAAAAGACGACAAAACGTTGACAATTTCTTAATAGCATCATAAATACTAATTTTATAATTAGGATGGTAAACTCTTGATATTTTTTTTACAGTTTTAAATAGCTGAAGTGACAAACACATCAGAAAAATGTCAAAGAGCAATGTCGATGTAAATGTTCACTGACAGACACAGGCTTTAAAGAGTACCTTTTACGATGCAGCTAGCTTCCAATATTCCAATGGCTGTGCAGTTGCGGCTGGGGCCAGAAGGTCGGTTTACCATGAATATGTCCCACACCAGTCAGGTTCTGTGTACAAACCCTACTAATTAAGATAGGACTCATGCATGGAAACCAGTCGGCATGGGACAAATAAACGGTAACCCAATATTCCGGCTTCAGCTGCCACTGTATGGCTCAAGTGCAGTTAGCCAGTGATTATGTTTAGATAATTTTTTAAATGTGCGTTTACTTGGACTTTGAGGTACAAATTAGATGTCTATGTTTAGAAAATTACCTTAATGTAATCACTAGCTGACTACATTCGGCCCAGAGTCAGGGTAATCTTTTCTGACACTGGCCGTTCCGTGAACCGGCCGGGTCACGGAACGGCCGGTCACTTACGCCATGTGAACATAACCTTAAAGTGTAGGTGTCACTATACAGTTATTTTTAGTTGTGCTGCTAGGAAAAATCCATACACAGTAGCTATGTAAAGGCAGCAACAGGGCAGTACTGTGCACTTGCTGTGCCTGGTGCTCTCTTACTCTACATAGGTCTAACCAGTGGCATTGCTGATGCTTTAAAAAAAAAAAAAAAAAAAGAAAAGGAACACTAAAACTGCCAATCACCTTCAAGTGCTGTGTACTGGTAGTAGCAGCTGTGTACTGGCAGTAGCAGGGGATGATATAACCGCACCTACGCTGCTTGCTTGACTGTGCTCTGTGCTTCGTTTCTTTCTCTGAATAGCTTTACCTGATGCTATGCCTGATGCTCTCTGTGTCTAGCATTGGGTAAAACATTTAGAAAGAGAGAGCGCTGGTCACAGCAGGTGTGCAGTGCAGTTCTGCTACTGCCTGTGCTTAGCTACTATGTATGGATTTTCCTTAGCAACATCATTTTGAATGAGAGGGAGAGCGTGCCACTTTCAAAGAGACTTTCCCATAGTTGTATCCAAATATTTTAAAATATTTTGAAAAATGTCTTAAAATACCTTGAATTTTGTAAACTTTCCGGGTTTCCAAGATTTCTGATTAATGTAATTGAAATGGATAGTTTACAGTGTTAAACAGTGTTTAGAGATGACAAACAACAGGAGAAATATTTTTTTTACAATAGACAATGTTAATTGAAATGTAAATTAAATCCATCTGTCAAAAAATATGCTACTATCACAATGTTTTTCTGCTTGGGAAACAGATCACTGATCTCAATTCGCTCAATTCAGTGAAATCCTAGGTACATTGCTCCCTGGGAAATACAAATATGCAAAAAAGAGCCCATTTAAGAATCCCAAAACACCGGACTAGCCAGATAACCCTCCGGGAAGGGCTCCTGTGGGGAGACCACCAAAATTGTGTTTTCACATTGCATGTCTTAGGCTGGGTTCACACTACAATTTTGCAATCCATTTTTTCATCCATTTTTTTTTTTTTGCAAAAAATGGATGAAAAGAACAGATGCATGTGTGTGCATCTGTTTTTACTTTTGAATTCCATAAAAAATGGATCAAAATGGATCTATTTTTTTAACGTACTCGTCGACTTAATCCGTTTTTTTAATAATTGAATTCAATGGGAAAACGGATTAAAACGGATGCACACACGCATCCGTTTTTTCCCATCTGTTTTTCAGCCGTGTTTTTTTTTTTTTCAAAAAAACTGATTACAAAAACGGAATGCAAAAATGTAGTGTGAACCTTAATCCTATCTTCCATTTCCAGTAATAAGCAAATTTTGGACTATCATAAAAGGATCAGACAGACCTAAAATGCTGCTGAAAACAATAGGAAAAAATCCACAACTTAAATTGACATGCTTTTTCCCCACAGCATACGAATGATGGAAATGCTGGGGATTTTCTGTCCACAGTAAAATACAGTAGCAGTTCTATTCATGTGGTTCCCATGGTAGAATAGGTGGAGTGGACAGGGGTCCCAGATTTTTCTTAGGTGAATATAGCAACTGAGGCCTTAGATGACTGATTAAACACATAGTGCAGTATACAAAATCTTATATTGTTATTTTTTATAACTTCATGCAGAAAAGTTTCTGTCACTCTCGATTGCTTGGTAAAAACTGGGACTGAAAGTCTGAGTCTTTTTGTGTGACACTTTAAGGTCTGAAGGCACTCATATCTAGGGAATAAAGGCTGTATTTCTTTGTGTCTCTTTTTGTGTAACTGGCTCTATTCTTTCAGAGATCCTAATGAAATCTGAAAGGAATCTGAATCTAAAAACTACTTCATGTTCATAATAAAAAAATATTAAATGGGCATTTCAAGATTACAAAAGGGTAAAAGATAGTTATTATATAGTAACAAAAACAAATGTGGAAAATGAAAACTTCTTGCTTAAACAAGTGAAATTTATTTACAGTGATAGATACTGCAGAGATAAATGTGCACGTTGTGGTGCTGCACTGTACCCTTGTGTGAAAAAATGACATGAACCGTCGGGCTGGTATACAGATAGTCTCTCACACTAGTTATTATATAGTATATAGCCTACCCAGTAAACATAAAAATAAAATGTTATGAAGCCACATTATAAGCCACGTTATACTTACCTGTCCCGTTGCCCCTCCAGCGATGTGTCACCGCTCACAGTCACCTGTCAGCCTCTGATCTCCCGATCCTGTGACATCACAGGTATTTCCTGTTGTGTTGTGACGACACAGGAAACTGGGAGATTCAGGAGAACAGCAGTGGTGCTGTGGAGGCAACAGAGCAGGTAAGTATCACTTTATTATTATGTTCCCACCACCCCCTTCCCTCCCTGTTTAGTGCATTCGCATCCACAAAAAATGTTAAACTGGTGAAAAAATAATAGTTTGCTTAGATTTAGTTTTTCACAGATGTGACATCTGTGATATCTGTGAAAAACGCGGATTCCATAGACTTTTATTGTCTAATTTGTACTACAATCACAGTCCGCACTAGGACATGTCCTATTTTTCTCACAGAACACATTGCAGATCTGTGAAAAAGCAAAATGTGTGACTAGCACAATAGAAATCAATGGACAATCCATGATTGCATATCTGCAAATGACGGACAACTTTAAGGAACGTGTAAACAAGGCCTAAGTGTATCCTTTCCTCATTCCTTACCATTCCCACAGTGCAAAATAAGTGTCACAAAATAATTGACTAATTAAAAAAAAAACCTAGACTTCTTTATATATTGTTGGGAGATATATATGCTGCATGTGTCTGATTGTAACCCACCAGTGATGGTGATGCAAACTGCAGCTTGTTTGGGGACTTGCTAGCATGCTAGAATCACAAAAAAATTACTTTAAAAGAGCTATTAGCCTTTCAGGATTGAAAATTGTTCTGAATGTTTAGACCCCAACCAATCACAAGAACAAAGTGGGAGAAATGTGTGCTCCTCTCTCCCCCTCTGTGTCTATGAGACCAGAATGTTCCCATAGACTTACTGTACATTATGAGTCTATCCTAATCACTTGACACAGATCCCGGAGAGAACGCACTAAATGTACACTTCTTCCAGCTTGTTTTTGACATATAAAAAAAAAAAAATTCAGGACAGGAACACTTTAAAGAACAACTCCGGCCAAAAGTATTTTTTAATAAGTTATTACTTATGGAAAGTTAGACAAATTTCTAATGTACATTAATTATGGGAAATGCACATATACTGATATTTCCCTTAATTTAGTAGATCAGGGAGTCTTCAATTTCTGTCAAAAACCATGACGTCACAAATCAGTTGTAATTCCTATGAAGTGTCCAGCAGGGGGCGCACTATATATTGAAGTCAATGAGTACCTGCAGTCAGTCCCCGGCAGGGCATGTGTCAGAAGAGCATCAGCGGCGGCAGGGATGTGCAGGTGATGGGGATAGCCCTGGTACTACTACCCCATCATCTGCTCATACTATGAGCAGATGATGGGAAGAGTAGTACAGTGTATATGTGGTCAGCACCAGGGAGGGAGGGGGGAGGTAGTTAGATGTGCCGGCACCTCTCTTCCTCCCGGCTTGGTGCTCCCCAAATGTATTGATTGAATACATTTATGAAATACTTTGGTGAGCAAGGACACTTGCTCCCCAAAGTATTCCATAAATGTATTCAAACAATAAAACATACTGTACATTACATTACGTTTTTACATAGACATCCATTAAATGCAGAAATCTCATTAACCTCTACATATACTGCGCCCCCTGCTGGACACTCCATAGGAATTACAATTGATTTGTGACGTCACGGTTTTTGACAGCATTTGAAGACTCCCTGAGCTCCTAAATTAAGGGGAATAGCAGTATATGTGCATATCCTATAATTAATGTACATCACAGCTCCTCTTTCCTTTCACCAGAGCTGGAAGCTGAGCAGTGATTGGTTGCTGTGGCCAGTTTGCACCAGTCTAAATTTTACACCCTTTGATAAATCTCCCCCTTTGTCTATATAAATTTATTTAGAAAACTTTACTTTTTTTAATCTACTTCAATTAAATAATAAAATTAACATTTCATCCTGCAGTCATGATACCTCATAGATATAATTAGGGATGGTCCGAACCAAGTTCGGTTCGGGTTCGTACGAACCCAAACTCTCGGAAATGATTCCCGCTGTCCGCCCACTCTGTGGAGAGGGTGGATACAGCGGGAGGACCGCCTGGAAAACTGGGATACAGCCATAGCCATAGGCTGTATCCCAGTTTTCCAGGCGGTCCTCCCACTGTATCCACCCACTGCACAGAGCGGGCAGACAGCGGAAATCTGATGCCGAGCGTTCAGGTTCATACGAACCCGAACCTCGGCTGTTTTGGCCCATCCCTAGATATAATAAATCAGCAACCAACTACAAAAAGGTTTGTTTGAGGTCAATACCTATGGTGAGACATGAATCTGCATAGTTACCTAGCTATACTGTCAGGCAGGATGATGTATTAGCCTTTGTGCAATGCTTTTACATTTTTAATTTTATAAGCATTAGGGGATCAGAAAATAATTGTGAAAAGTCATTATAATCTAGATTGTATGGCTGGTATTTCACCTATAGCATTAGAAATGAAAAATAACTTTTCTCACTAGCATTGGATTAATATGTTATTTATAGCCACATAATTCCCTTCAAACTGAAATAGCAGAAAAAAAAATCTAGTGCAGATGACTCATGTATAAATCTCATCTCATGTACAAGGGATAAGAAAAATGAGGCTGAAGTCTATTGAGGCTGAAGTTTAAAGCAATAATGTAATAATAAGCAATTGACTTAACAATGAGTAATATGTAGTATTTAGAGATGCCTTGCAGCAACATCACTATTGTCCCCTATGCCGTATCCTATCGCTGCAGAATCAGGTCCCTTAAGGGCAGAGAAGCCTTGACTTCAAAAACTGCACAGAACAGCTTCTTCTTTTTAATGAGACCAATTCTTAACCAACAAATTCAATCCACTCTGTGCTGATATGCGGACAGAGCTGCCCCAGCTTTTAGAGCACAGTTCATTGCATATAGTAAAGCACCATCAAAGTATTCTAGCTTCATTCTGATGTCGTTTTATGTCTCATATACTGTACATCTGTACCCCCAAAAATGTAAAAATGACTTTTGGACGGTTTTAGGGCACACATAATGATTATTATTTGTATTATTATTATTATAGAATCATTATGGCAGCTGTGGGAGTATGGAAAGAATAAAATCCCTGCAGCTGGTCAGTACAGACTGCTAATGGGCCGTCAGGAAAGCTTTTAAGCGTAGGAAATTTCCCATAACCCTGTTATTATAAAAAGTCTACTGTAACTAAGTGGAGCAAAAGACACCATAAAAATGTGAAAGGGAATTACATTACGTGCTATTTCGGATCGTGAAATATAGTTGTAAACTCGTAAGGAAACAAGGTGACCTGCATACAAAGTTTAAAGTAGTAATTCTTTTCATTGACCCTTCAAAGTCTATGAATAGCTCAGGCTTTACAGTAATATAACTCAGTGGAATAAACAAGATGGGGGATAATATAGCTTGTGTCAATTTAGAAATCATTTCTTGGACAGATAAGAACAACCTGACAATCTGGCAAGGCAAGACTGGCCCACTAAAGTATCATAGGACCCAATAGTGGCCCTAATAAAATGAAAGGCTCTAAAAGTCTAGCAGAAGATGGCCCTATTTGGATCCATTCAATTGCCACTAGAGTCTATTACTCAAGGGTGGATTTACAAACAACCAAGGTCCTACTCATGTGCACCATGAGAACTACAATGAATACAAGTGAATTCAATGATTGTGCTCGCTTTCTGTATAGAGGGGTGAGCTGTGTAATATTCAGAACTTATATATTGCTGCTCCATTTGCAGCGACATGTAAGAGAGGCGGTGTAACAATAACTCTTTTTCTAAAGGAATTTAAGGCACTTTATTCCAGTTGCATACAGATGTTGATACTGGCAGCCTTGAATGGGTTGCTGTTCTTTCTGTGGACAATGCTGGTGTGTGGAGAGATGGTCTGCCTCAGACCTTGGTTAGTATCTACGTGTGGGACGCTGGTGTGCACTGTGATCCTGTGATCCTTTATCCCAATTGTGCTTGTGTCTTTTTCCTCCCTGTCAGTTAGGTAGCTTTCTACTTTAAGTATCTAGGCCAGGCCATAAGCCACTACTTTTACTTTCTAGAGGTACCCAGGGGTCCTTGTACATCCTACCCCTCGAATTCAGAAAGAGACGGTACAGAGGCCTAATTTAACTGCTACCCAAAATACTCAACTCCGACCACTTGGGTTCCTGATCTTAGGATCTGTAGAAGTGTAGGCCCTTTCCTGACTGTGGAAAGTGCACCTGACAAATTCTCTCTTAGTCTCACCTTCAGCTGTCCTCCTCCTTGCTGCTCAGTTTTTTCTCTCCTTACTCTTGCCTCAAGTTGTCTCCCAGACAGCTACTCAACTTGTCTTAGTCATATGCTTTCTCCAGGCCTTTTATTGGGAGAATATTAGCATACTCCACCCACTTTCTAGCAAGTTCTAGAATATACTGGAAAGTGCTGGAACTTCTACACTACCTAAGCAGTACCCACTTAAGACTGCAGTGGTCACTGTTGCCTAACAGTTTGTGTGGTGTGCGTGTGTAAGGCAATGTAACCCATTCTCTGCCTGCCAGTTACACTGGTACGGAAAAAAAATAGCATGGTTTTGCATAAACACATGTTCCTGTATAAGGCACATAATAAATCACTAGTGGACAGATGCCATCCTAAGCCCAGCTGCACGAATTGCACTCTGGTATACTACACATTCTTTCGGAAGATATTTGTTCTCCATTCTCTGGTTCCTTGGGGTCCCCACTGATATGTTATTTATCTCCTACCCTGTAGACAGATTTTATCTACTGATGATGAGAGTACCGCTCAGTTGCACAAAAGTGCAGCCCACTATATTTAGTATGAGTTACATATAGATTTCCACACAGAAGCAGACTTAGTAAGGACTTTTTAATAAATCTGCCATGATGTTTGTTGGCAGAGACTTTACTTAGACCAGCATGAGATAAGTCGGTTTTAGTAAATATCCTTTAAGAGTACATCTGAATTAAATTTATATACAGACATCATGGTGGCTCAGTGGTTAGCCAAATGTCCATATAGCCCATAAGGCGCTGTGGGTGAAGAGAGGTTTCTTAACTTCTTCCTCTGCTGTTTTCAGGAACTTTGTAGTTCAATCCTTATGCTAATTAGCTGATTTGTTGACGGTGGTAGTTCCAGTCTCTCAGCTGGCCCACCCCTTTTGTACGCACCTCAGTATTCCCCGAGGAAGCTACAGAAGCAAAACCTGTGTCATGGTATGAGGTGGGGCCTTTCTTATCCATATTATTACCTTGTGTAGCCAGCAACTGGGGTGTGTTTGTTTCCTATGCATTTAATATTGTAGCTCTACCAGTCTGCCAGTATGCAATATACAATTGGCTGTGGAGGGCACCCTGTCCAGTTTCAACAAGCATACTGATGGGGAGCGTGAACAGACCCAGGACTGATGTAAATGATGAAAAGCTCTGTACAGTGCTGCTGAATATGTTGGCGCTATATAAATAAATAGAATTAAAAAAAAAAATGGGTCAGTAAATCTGATCAACATCTGGCTTCATTTTTGTTTTCTTCATTTTTTATTTGGCTGTTGAATATTTTAGCATGGTGATCGCACAGGCTTATCTGTTCCATTACACTCCCGTTTCCTTCTTAGTCTGTAATATTTCTCAGATAATAACACCTTTTCATTTCCCATTGTTGCATGTTAATTATATACATAAAATATTATATTAATTCCCAGCAGTATTGTAGCACAGTAAGATTTAGCAGTGTCCAGTACTGGATTACGTGTATGACAAACCGAATCAACAAAAATATCTTCATTTGAAGGTGATAACTAAAATGTAATTTTCATAACTACAGGTAAAAGAGTTGACCCAAGAAACCTGAGGAGTATTGCTAAGTCTTATCAGGGTAGTGGCTGTCACATATAACATATATCACATATACATTAATAGTATTGATGCAATGGTTTTTACATCATAAGTAGAGATGAGCGAGTTGGGCCTTTATGAACCCGAACCATCAGCATTTGAATCCTGCTGTCTGTCTGCTCCATGGGGAAGGTGGAGACAACATGCGTCCCACTTGGAAAACATGGATGCGGCCTAGTTCCTTTTTCGCCTCCATTTGGTCCTTGCCACCATCACTTCTTTC